>NW_009712656.1:12463-21122 GCF_000703405.1 Apaloderma vittatum
ACATGAACTCCCAAATCCTTTTGACATTAATTTGTGTTCCTCAGTCAAGATCCATCATGCCCAGCTATTTCACTCCTGAAATCCCAACAATTTAAAAACTGCATTTCCTCTACAGCAATTTTATTCAACTTCAGTACCATGTTTCTAGGTCTCTTTATTTGGCAAATGTTAACTCGTACCCAGCCCTTCTGTGAAGCAGAGAAATTGCCATTATTAATCTCATTTTATGGAAAGGAGAGAGTGGAGAAATGAAGTGATTTGCTGAGTGCAAAGAAGTAGAACCAGTATTAACACGGGGGTGAGAGCTCAAAGGTCCCGTCTCTGAGCCATGCCCCTCCTCAGCATCCTGGGAGCGCCAGGTACCCTGTTTTGGGTAGCCAGCACAGAGACCTACATCACACTTCGCTGACATCTTCCCTTCTGCTTTGCTCCAGATAAGCTTTTCAGTAAACGCCAGGGCTGCCCAGGCATTAGAACAGCTGGGGAAGAAGTCTGCCTTGCCCTCCTCTTCTGTCTGGCAGCAACGTGCTGACAGCGCTTGACACTGAACCAAACAAAACAAGCCCTCTCCTCCGCAATCGCCGGGCATCCTTTTTTAATGCTACATGTACTGGAAACTCTTATCTCAGCTGACAGAAGCCTGCACTGCAAAGAACTGCATCTCAGCTTGGGGAGGTGTCAGGAAAAATATTTCCAAAGTTCTGGACAAGCTCAGTCAATGAAGAGCAATTACCGTGAAGAGCTGTTGGTACAGAAGATTGATTCTGTTGCGCACACACAGAGGATGCTGAGCTCCTCCAGTACAGCCAAAAGAGAAAGCAGAGTGTGCACAGCAGTTTAGGGAACACTTTCCTGTTACTAACGCTTCAGGTAATTATTGAGACTTGAGAGAGGAGAACGTTATCTCACTGTACAACCAAGACAAGTTTCCTTTTCTGTGTCTCTCTCATTTTATTTTGGAGAGGATTTTATTTCTCTACTGCATTTTTCCGGTCTTTTGGGTATGTGTTTAGCTTTCCAAGAAATGTGCCCATTAAAAGAGTTTTCTTGTAGCCTGAGCTATGACTTAATCACTAAAAAAAAAAAAAAAGTCTGCTGTAAAAATCATGTTCATTGATTGACTGATTGCTGAAGGTTGAGCACAATTAATGAAAATTCCCCATTATTTAGGACTTACGCATGACTAGGGCCACGACTAGGGCAAGGGAAGTATTTAAGACACGAAGTGCTTTTTCCACTTGAAGAGCTGAAAGTTAAAATAGCATTAATAGTGGCAGAACCGGGTTGCAGCAGGCTTCCGTTCCCAGGCTATTAAGAAATCGAAACGTATAATTCACAGTAGTTTTGGTGTCATTTCCAGATGCTTTAGCTTTTGTTAAGCAATTTGCAGAAAACTAAGTAAGACTCAAAGGAAAAAAAAAAGGCTTTTCTATTAATTCTTTGACTGCTTTAACATGATTTGTCACTGTCTGGACAGTGGGAGTCTCCTGGACCACCAGCCCAGCCCACCACACTGGTACCAGCGATACGGCGTCGCCTCGCTTGGAAACCTTGTTCTTCCCACCCATCCGTCTTCCCTGCAGTTGGTTGGGCCTGAAGACAATAACTGGAAGGAGGACACGTAGCAGAGCTCAGGGTCTCACCTATTGGACACGAGTGCTTATCGCTGCCAAGCTTACCAGGTCTCTCCTCCTGGGTAAGTGCCCAGTCACCCACTGGGACGGTCAGAACAGGGAGCCTGGAGCTGAGCTTGGAAAAGCGAGGTCTGGAACAAGTTTTTGTCCTTGCCAAGGTCCCGGGGATGTGGCACCATGCACACACTCCTGTGTGAAACCCTGTATTTGACTGCTCCGCACATCCCTTGGGATGCAGGGCAAGGCACGGCCTCTCCTGGGGATGCTCAGGGGGTCCTGGGTGCCTGCTCGGCCCCACCAGCTCCCAGTCCATGCACCTCTTCCTACTTAGGTGGTCACGGTGCAAAACGAGTTGTTAGTTCTCTAACAGACTGCAGAGTAACCAATTCTTTTTTTCAGATGATTTCTAATTTCCACACAGATGTGAAGTAGAACCGCTTTCCAGAGGAAAGCCTGAGCTTCAAACACTTTTTCCGTGTGGGTGTCTGCTGGAGGCAAGGGCGCTCTCCAGGGAGGGGAGGTACGCTGGCCAAAGGACCCTCCGGCTCCAGAGGAGGTTCTCCCACCAGGGAGGAGGCTTCCCCCTTGCTGGACAGGGTGTTCAGTGGCACAATTCCAGGACAAGCCTAACTGCGAGGATGACTCCACTTCTGCCCGTGTGTACCTGGCATGCCCCACGAGAGGTCCCTGACCAAGCCCCTCAGAAGACACTGGTGCGAAGAATCTCTTTTCCGTGTCCTACCCAAATCACCAGCTTCCTTAAGTGTACTGCCTCTTTGCAAAGCATGTGCTTTCATGGAGAAAAAGAGGAATCCGGGTTGTTAAGAGCTACCAGAGAGGCTTCTTCAATGGCTAAAGCTTTCCGAGGCTGCTCCTGCTGCTGCAGAACTCCTCAAGATGGATGGTGACACATGCGTGAGGGTGTCGGCCAGTTACACTCCTGGCCCTTTAAGCCTCAATCTGAAATGTAATACTTCAGGAATACGATGGTTTAAACAATTTTAGTCAGTGAGTCAGTTCCGGATTATCAGCCTACAGAGGGAGGTAAGTGACTCTCCCTCATAAATCAGCAATCAACCAGCTCTCGCCTTTGATGAATGTTATTTTAAAGATTCATCTCACTTATTAGCTCCAAGTACACTGCCCATTAATCACTGCAAAGGAGCACTGCCCCCTCCTCTGCCTGACAGCTTTATGCCTGGGACGGCTACTTCAGCATCACCAGAAAAGAAGGAAAAGGAAACAGAAAAAATGTGGTCCCACAGACACGTGGAGAAGTAGGTGCCATTATGGGAAAGTCACCTCAAGTGAAGCTGCCGAGGAACAAGTTCCTTGCAAGTAGTTTGGATTTCATATCTCATTTTCTAGAAACTGAATCTGGTTATCCTCAAAGTAAACTTAGCGATACCAATGAAGAGCCTCTGGGTCTGACCAAGCAGGAAAAGCATCCCAGAAGTGCCAGTTCAGTGAATGTCTAATCTAACTCGCAAGGCGTCGTGGAAGGGTGGTGACTGCAGCAACTGCCAAGTTGTGATCCAATCTCCTAAGATCTCAGATCACATTGATTCGTGGTCTGATTCCATTGCTCACTGTGCAGAGAGAAGTGGTCTGCCCTTCACATTCAGTATCCATGAAGGGAGTTATATTTCAAGCGAGGCTTGTCTATTTGTGTACATGCACATACGTGTGCGTATACGCACACATCTGCAAGGACAAACGAGCGAGACTCACGTTCTCCGACACTGTGGAACTAGAGGCTGATGTTGTTTCACACTGGACTGCGACCAAGGCGAGGGATTCAGCCCTGGTTTAACAGGGCTCCTGAAGCGACAGGTTTGCCTGGTCTGGCAGATGCTGGACCTTCTCAAGAACTCCGCTCCCGTTATGATGTGGCAGCAGAGGAATGCTGATGACTTGTAGCTGACTGCACGCTCACAGCATTTCTATTTATTCCCCCCAGGCTTCATGCCACTCTAATGCTGGCTCAGCTCAGACAAGCTAAAAGCATATGCTTATTTGGAACAGTTTTTTAAACTCTTAACTCTTCTGGGTAAAATCCATCTTTCCTCAAGCACCTTTTCCTGCCTTTCCAGGAGTGCCTCCAAACTTCTTGAAGCCATTCTTCTCTTCTGACTGCCAAGTCAGTGGAACACACTGATGAGAGATGGTAAATCTTCACTTGGCTGCTGTTCCACCACTATCAGCAGAGAAAGTATTTCAGTTATAAACCTCAGAGGATGGTGAGATGCTGCTCTTTGAAATTTGTTTCAAAAGTCTTCAAAATCTAGTGATAAAAGTAATGATTTTTTTTTTTTTTAAAATCAGCAAAGTTGCAGTGTATCCAAAGCCTTTAAAATTGTCTGGGCTACGGAGGAAAAAGGGGCAAGAAGCAGCCTAGCTGCACGGGTGGCCTCAGGTGAAGTGTTTCTGCAGGGAAGAACTGCTGAGCAGGGACAAGGTCCATCTGAAGCTGGGGAAGAGCTGTTTTCATCGCAGATTTGCTAACTTAACGAGGAAACTTTTAAACTAAGATTGATGAGGTTAGTGACATGAGCCTACAGGTGGGTCCAAACCACAAAGACCTGGAAGGGAGCCTAAGCACAGGCAGCCAGAGAGGGGACAAGAAGGAAAATAATGCCTCATTTTTGTTCACCCTCTTTGATGTCTGTGTGTAATGAAATAAAGGAGGCTCTTTGCCAAGAACACCAGAAGATCCCTATAAAAGCTGAAAGTGAGTTGTCTGCTATAGAAAAATATTATAAAATAGGATATTTTTTTTTTCCAAGTTGTTCTTTTAAAGCCACTGTCTGGCCCCAAGGTCAGGGTTGCGGCCCTGCTCCCCAGAGCCCTGGGCAGGGTAAGCCTCTAATATTATTTAGCTGCACCCCATTGAGAACAATGGCTTGGGGTCTCCAGACAAGCTATGAGCACAAAGAGCCCAGTACAGAGGTGAGAGGCTTTTACAGGGGAATAGGGATCTCCTGCTCTGCAGAACCTGTGAGGAAAGTCCAAGCCAGCACCAGGAGGGTCCCTCTCATCAGTATACACCAAGGCACTGTGATAATGGGACTAAAATCGTTCTAATAGCCAGGCATTTGGTAGCGTAGGAAAGAGCAAGATGATGCAAATCATCTCAAAAATTCCAGACTACAAAGAAAATTGAACCGACATTTATACACACGCACAAATCACCAGGGTCATCATCACACTGAAATATCACAAAGCACGTGTTGCTAGGTGCCTTGCTTTGGGAACTGCTGCCTGAAGGCCCAATCAGCTTCAGCAGATTAGGGAAAGGGAAAATCATATTCAGCCACAGCGGTGACCAAGTTCATGGTCAAGATCCAAAACAGCAAAATACAGATTGAAAAAGTTTTCCAGACATTCTGGGGCAAGACTTAAGCAGGGTTTTTTTCTGCTCAAAAGAACAACTGCAAGTGAAGCAAAATTACCCCATCAGCTTCCAGCCATAGTGGTGAACCTCAGCGTAGAGGCCCGCTCTTCTCAGCATAGCAAGAAACCAAAGCACACCTCTAATCCTGAGAAGAGCCCCCTAGAGCACATCTGAGATCTGTTCCTGGAGACACAGGGGAAGGTCCTTGAGCTTCTGGTCCCCAGTTTTACCTGGACTTTCACTTCACAGTACACAGCTCTCTCCATATCAAGGGTGTTTCCCCAAAATACCTTTTGGTACGTATCACGACAACAAGAGACAGAGGAATCTGGCTTAACATCTATTCTCTTAAGTTTTCTAAGGTGAGATCATTATTACCTGTCCACTTGAAGGACAGGTAACCAACTCAGAAAATTGGGGAAGAAACATTAAAAAAAATCAGAATAAGTTATGTGTAGGCAATGAGCTCACCCTTCTCCAGTGGCTGGGAGATGTGGATCTGGCATCTGCTGGTAGCAGGGGAGGACAGCAGGGCGCTGAGGAGCCAGCGCCAAAGGAGGTGGAGAGATAGGGCTCCTGGAAATAAGCCCTGGGTGATAAGGTGACGAGCTGCAGCTTGTTTGGGGCAGGGGGACAGCTGAAGGGGATCATCCTCATCTCACCTGGCAGGGCTGTTGTCTGCAATAAGCTTTGATTCATTTTCTCAACAGTATCCACAATCACCAGTGACCTTTCCATCAGCCACCAGCATTATGTAACCTAGATGCACGTTTATACTTTGAAAAAAAGGTCCAGATTTTTAAAGCAGTAAGCCCTAGTTAGCCATCTCATCCCTGTCGTCCGTCCTGATGGTAATGATGCTGCGCTTTGCCCAGGCTGTTAAACCTGCTAAATCCCAGGGAGGGTTTCTGCACATTTAGGTGACATATAGGAACCCCTCATCAGCATCATCCAACACAGGACAAAAATCTTTCAGGGTGGCCTCTCCCTAGAAGTTCTCTTTAACTCTGGAGATTGTTGGAGAGCGGAGAAGAGGAACAGTTCTGGGATCTGGAATAAGTTGTTCCTTTTTGCTCAGAGCCCTGAATTATCTCTCCAACTGCAGCCTGTGTAAGTGGCTGTTAGTAACCTCTTTTGGCTGATATTTTCCTGAATTTATCAATTTTTAACTTTTTGATGACCTTCCTGAATAAGTAAAAACATTGTAAATTATATAACCCCTGGAAAGCAGGAGCTGGCAGTGCGTGATAAAGCAGCTGTCAGGAGCGTCATTCTGACTCAAGATGATGGCAGGATCAAAGCATTTTTAATAATTCTTCCAATTGTTATTTCTATCTAAAAGAAAAAAAGAACACACATAAAAAAGAAGAAACACAAAATAGGACTTTTGTGGTTTGCTTTTACAACAGACTTTAGTTGAAAGCTTTGTAGCTTTTGATATAAAACAAAATGATGAAAGATTTTCGACCCTTTTGTTCGTGCAACAAGAAGAGAGCATCGCCCAAAAGATTGGCAGAAAGACCTGATCCCACATCTGGGAACTCTGTAAATGCCCTGGAGGCGCACAAACTGGGGTAACACGCAGCCTACAACCCTTGGTCCAGGACCAGTGGTACCCACCATGCGGTGTTCTGCAAGGCTGGACTAATGGCCGATGCGCTGTAGGTCTCGCTGTCCGGTGGCCAAGGGCAGAGGTGGCACCTGGTGAGCAGGGGGGCTGCCCGGGTGCCAGGGCACCTTGTCTCGTTGGGTGGTGTGTCTCCAGAAAACCCTGCTGACCTGTCTTTAGCCGTGGCCGCAGCAAAGGCTCTGTTAACTCAGCCACATAGCCAAGGAAATGTTTTGTTCCTCACCTGAAAGCTGTGGAAATGAGTAATCCTTTGCAACCATTTATTTGTGGTCCAATTCTGAATTCTTTCTGCACTCCAAGGTGTGCTCTGTCCCCCGCATGGGGCTTTTGTGTTGAGGTGGCACCTCCTGGGAGTGGGAGACTGAATCTGCCCATGGTCACCAGACACACCTGGAGCTTTAGGTGGAATAAAGAGGAGAAAGAGAAGCTGACGGCAAGTAAGAGCAGTGTTCAGTCAAAGCATCCACAGAACTTCTACAAATATGAAGTAATCGCAACACGAAAGGTGAGCAGGTGTCATTGAGGTGCAGGTGCTCACGCTTTCTTTCCTCACTAAACCCAAGCGGGCAGCAGGCTGTAGCACCCGCGCTTTCCCACAGTGAGCAGGAGCCAGGTGGAGCAGCCATCCTCTCTTCTGCCAGCTGATGGAAACAAACCCCGTGTCCATTGTGCTTCGCATGCAAAAAATACCAAGTGATTCCAAGACTAATGTAAAGGGCTCAGGAGAGGGGCAGACAAAAGGCAGGATGCCCTCTCACGAGAAGAAACAGGGAAAAAAGATGGTACATTGGTCAACCCAGCCTTCAGAGCAGCCATGAAACTCTGGCAGATGAGTCAATGAGAGTGAAATATCTGTGTGATTCATCTGTTTGTTTTAACTTCCCAAGAGCAAGTGTTTTCCAACACTTTTGTGTATATTTAAGTGCAACATTGTTACAAACTAATCATAGGCTGGAAAGGAGAGACATGGTGTCAGAGGATGAAACCGTCAACATTTGGGTTGACTTCCCCAGAAATTTGTCACTTTCCTTGTCTTTTTTTTTAAGGAGACTAAAGTTTTAAGTTCAGTGTATCGTGGTATTTGGCTACTCCCTGCTTTGGCTGACCACTGCAATTCAGCCGTCAAGATCTATTTTTAGTCATATGAGTAACGAAGAGCTTTTGGAGTGAATCCTGCGATGTCCTGAGACTCCACAAGAATGTGGCAGTGGCGCTCAGCGGTGCTCTCGTGCAAGCGCTTTATTTGTTCATTCAGTTGGGGCCTTTCTACCCCAGTCTTTGTAGTGAGTCACATTTCCTCTGCCCACGGCTTCCTTCTGAAAAGTATGACAATAATGAGGTACTCTTCAGCTAACTTAGCATTCAGCACAGGCCCAGGAAGTTCAGCTTTTCTAAGGCTTGTTTTCTAGGGCAGCGAGCACAAGCGCCCCTGCCAAGCCCCCCGCCGGGCTGGCTGAGCCCTCTCTGCCAGGGAAGGGCTCCGAGCAGCATCACTCCCCTTCCCCTGACGATCTGCGCCTCACTTCTGGGAACCGGGGGCTCGCTGGAGTCATCCAGCTGGGCTGCGTTAGGAACTCGAGGTCAGGCCACCTTATCTCACTTATTTTAATGTGTTCTTTTAACTCAGACACAGAACGCCTCAGATGTACAGTGTGTCTGAGCCCCTGGAGACCTCTGCCAAGGCAGCAGGCAGAGCTCCAGGATCGCAGCACTGGCTTTAGCAACGAGCAATTTAAACAGAGGCACATCCCTGATAAAAGGATGGTTGTCTGGCTCACCAGGACCTTGGGGTTCCTGAATTGCAGGTGAACTTTCACAGATGTGCATGCACACGCACAATTAATCTCTTACCTTGTATCGATAATCTCATCTACTGCAGGTGACTACACCCTCCAAACAGATGCCCGAGTTCGCATTGTATTTCCCAAGTCTCGAACTATCTCTCAGTAGGATTTTTCAAATTCTCTCCACTCACACCGCTGCAGCACTGTTGAAACCCAG
>NW_009712657.1:0-453 GCF_000703405.1 Apaloderma vittatum
TGGCAGAACTTAAACCAGGTGGATCTGATGGTGGTCTGTAGTATGCAAATTGGTCGTACTTGGTTCCAGGTGGATCTGTAAGTCGTCTCATTCCTTTATATTCCATGCTGCTATTTTTAGCAGAAGATGACGTATTTGTAAAATCCAAACCAGGGGTATTTGTACAATCCAAATTAGACGGATCCATAGAATGCTGTATTCCCTTATAAGAGTCCTTTGGCTTAATGTCACTAGTGCCAAAATGTCTTTTTTCATAGTCTCTTTTCCCTTCCTCAGTTTCAGTTCCATCGTCCACACACATTTGTAGCCATTTACGAATTTTTCTTTCTCTCTCAGCAAAATCCTGCAAGCTGGCACCACCACCTGATACCGACTCCCCTTTGAGAATTTTAATAATATTATCCATACCATCTGCAACAACTTCTGATGTTTTGTCAAACTTTAACTTTGTTG
>NW_009712657.1:696-2727 GCF_000703405.1 Apaloderma vittatum
GCATCTGCTCACCTTGCCTTTTGACCTCCGATATAAGGTCTCCGTTGTCCTCCAGCAAGGGAACATCCTTTGCACATAACTTAGGATATAAGGATCCTTTTTTCACAGCATTATAACCCAGATCAGTAGGGGTTAAAGGAGCTGATGGCACAAAGTTGCTTTCTCCACAATAAAAGTTTATCTCCTCAGTTGGGAAAGCAAGCAGAGAAGCAAGGTCAGGCGGGGGAGTTTTAGGAGAATGTGGAGAATCTTTAGGAGGCTCACAGACAGGCAGAGGCCTCAGTGATGTCCTTGAGCTCAGCGCAACCCTCACTTGCATTTTCTGTTGTTAAAGCATTTTTCAACGCTTTATTAACAAGCATCCCTGATGTTGCCTGCTCTAACATTTGAAAACAACGCTTCCAAACTTGAGCAAGACGTATTGCAGTTTTATTACCCACAGTAACAGAATCCCAAAGATCATTTCCAAGTTGTCGCCACCCCAAAAATGCAAATACTTGATTAGTCTCTTTAAAAATTCCTTTCCGCTGCCCCCACAACAGCAACAACTCTTCTTTTTCTTCACGTTTTATATCATTCTCCGTTTTTTCAGCTAATTGCATTTTCTTCCGCAGATACCGCGTTCCCTCATGTTTTATATCAATCTCTCTTTTTTCTGCTAATTGCAACAAACACTTAACTGTTGCTTTCTCTTCCATGGATACCGTGTTGCCCATGCCGCTAGCCACGTATGCATACGATTTTCCTGCCTCTCTCGAGCAGCCCGGCGCGGACCTTCCGTACCACCGGCCCTAGCAGCCTTCCTCACTTTTTCGCTGGTTAAAGATCCCGTTTTGTTCCTTACTGGATCACATCGGGGTCACCAGAATGTGGGGAATCCATGCGAGCCGGACGAACAGCACACCAATATGATGGTCCGTAACGCCAAGTTTATTCCAATCAGAAGGCTACTTATATACCATAGTTAGTTCCTTACACGTGTACAGCATGACATAATTGTTACATGATTGGTCATATACCCTGTCCATGCACTACATGATTGGTTACACGCTACTGTCCACGTGACGAGCACGCACCTAACTAGTCACTGTGATAGGCTTTTGTGCACAGCGTCAAATCTCCTGATTCTTCTGGCCTACCTTCTTATCAGAGATACTTCCGAAACCTGCATTGTCTTCAGTAGTCTTATAATTAGCTGCCTTAGCATTTTCTGTCGATCAGTGACCTCACCAAGTTCCTATGTAGTAGGCCCCAACAGTGGAGGGATAACCTGATCTCACTGGCAGTTTCACCAAGGATTCCAATTACCATCCTTTTCTCATACAGTTTCACTGCAGTGAGAACAAGAGAAAGGTGGCTGCTGCACCAACGATCAATTGCAGAACATGGGTGGAACAAGAAATATTCCTCTTCCCTCACTTCTAACAGAAACACCTTTTGTTAAAGTATCTTTTCAGTATTTCTTTAAGGAATTGCAAAGCATGAAAGAGGCAAGAGACTTTGACAGGGCTTAACGAGCAGGTTTAAGCACAGACTGTGTGTCACCATTTAATAATGAACCATATGAGCTTATTCGAGGTTTCACTGGAAGGTAGAAGTGAGACATAAATACTACAAAACATTCTGCAGACTCTACCAGAAGGGATTTTTATTCAGAGGTTTCTGGGGTTATCATGAGCCACCTCTTAACTGATACTAAATATATATAAAAAAAGAGAGAATAAGTTTACAAAAGACTTAGCATGACAATAGAGACAAGCAAGAAAAATAAACCACATCACCTAAGCTGCCTCACATGTCTTTTTCTTCAGGGTGAACTGCTGGTAACAGAATAATTCCTCCAGGACTGATGTAGAGATGGTGTGTTAACGCCTTGCAATTTGTAGAAAGATGACAAAAGAACTGAGACACTTAAGACTTCAGAGCATTATGGTTTTTGAGTGACCTCACATTGGCCATGATTCTGAACTATTTTTTCATAGGAAATATGCTAGTTGCACATTGTCCTGGGTTTTAGCTAAAACCCAGTCC
>NW_009712658.1:0-1235 GCF_000703405.1 Apaloderma vittatum
TGGCCGGGGTTACCTCCCCCGGCTAAACCTTACCGGACTAACCCCAACCGAACTAATCCTAACCGAGCTAATCCCGACCGAGCTAACCCTAACTGAGCTAACCCTGACCGAGCTAACCCTGACAGAGCTAACCCCTACCGGGGCAACCCTGACCGAGCCAACCCTGACCGGGTTAACCTTGCCCTGCTTGGGCTAAACCTTGTCCGGGTTAATCCTCCCCTGCCCCAGTTAGCCCTGCCCAGGCTAAATCCTGCCCGGGTTAAACCTGACCAGGCTAAACCCTGACCCGCCTGGACTAAACCTTGACCGGGTTAACCCCTCCTGGGCTAACCCTGAACCGGGGCAACCCTGACCGAGCCAACCCTGACCGGGTTAACCTTGCCCTGCTTGGGCTAAACCTTGTCCGGGTTAATCCTCCCCTGCCCCAGTTAGCCCTGCCCAGGCTAAATCCTGCCCGGGTTAAACCTGACCAGGCTAAACCCTGACCCGCCTGGACTAAACCTTGACCGGGTTAACCCCTCCTGGGCTAACCCTGACTATGCTTAACCCTGACAAAGTTAACCCTGTCCCGCCAGGGCTAAATCCTGCCCGGCTTAATCCTTCCCTGCCCAGGTTAAATTTGCCCGGGCTCAACCCTGCCTGAGTTAACCCCACCTGAGCTAACCCTGCCCTGAATCAACCTTTCCTGGGCTAACCCTGCTCAAGCTAACCCCGCCCTGTCCAGACTAACTCTGCCCAGGCTAATCCCTGTTTGGGTTAACTCTGCCTGGGCTAACCTCATCAGGGCTAACCGTGTCTGGGCTAACCTTGCCTTGCCCGGGATAAATCCTGCCCAGACTAAACCGTGCCTGGCTTAAACCCTGTCCTGTTTAACCTGCCCTGTCCTGACTAACTCTGCCCAGGCTAAACCCTGCTTGGGTTAATCCTGCCTGAGCTAACTCTGCGTGGGTTAACCCTGCCTTACCTGGGCTAAACCTGCCTGGACTAAGCCTGGCCAGTGTGGGCTAAATCCTGCCCGGGCTAAACTCTCCCTGGGCTAAATCCTGCTCAAACTAATCCTGCCTTGTCTGGACTAACCCTGCCTGGGCTAAACCCTTTCTGGGCTGAACTCAGCCCGGATCCCCTTTTGGGACTGGGTGGGGGTGCTGTCCCCGGAGCACCCTGGGGGTGTCAGGACCCTCGCTCGCAGACATAGCTCAGCCCCCATTCCCTCCAACACCCCTGGGGCAGTTTTG
>NW_009712658.1:1668-2012 GCF_000703405.1 Apaloderma vittatum
GAGAAATGTGTCCCTGGGGAGGGATGTGATGGGGAAGGGACCAAAATGTGTCCCTGGGGGGGGAATATAATGGGGAGGGGTTAAAAATATGTCCCTGGGTGATGGGGAGGGGACCAAATGTGTCCCTGGGGAGGGATGTTGCAGGAAGGGGACCAAAATGTGTCCCTGGGGAGGAATGTGGTGGGGAAGGGAACAAAGTGTGTGCTTGAGGTGGGGATATGATGAGAAGGGGACAAAAATATGTGCCTGGGGAGGAATATGATGGGGAGGGGACAAAAATACATCCTTGGGGAGGGATGTGATGAGGAAGAGACTAAAATATGTCTTGGGGTGGGGTGGAGGGG
>NW_009712658.1:2179-5599 GCF_000703405.1 Apaloderma vittatum
GGGAAAGGGTGAAGGCAGTGGGATGCAGCCCCCTCCCCCACCCTACCCCCGCCCTCACCAACTTCTCCTTCTTTGGTGACACCCAGCTCGGGCCATTTCTCTCCAGCCAGCAAGAAAAACACCCTCAGCCCCTCTCCTTGTGTCCCCCTCCCACATCCTTCGCCTGTGTAGAGTACCAGGAAATAAAGCGTTGGAGGGTGGGACAGCTGGTGCCCCCCCTGTGCTGGTCCCCCTCCTCCAGCAGCAGGATGGGTGAGTGTCCTGAGGACACGAGGACGAGTGGTGGCAGAGCTGCTGACACCCCAAATTCCCTACAATGATGTCCACCCTCCCACGCCAGCAAAAACACATATGTGGGAGAGTCGCTGGGGTCCCCCAAAGAGAGGAGATGGGACATTAGGGATCCCCAGCACCCCAAGATGCTCTGCAGCCAGAGACCAGTGGGAGCAGGGATGGGCTGGCAGGGTGGGGACGGTGGCATCTCCTGCCCACCCTGCAGGTGAGCCCCCCCCTGCAGGTGACATCCCCTCTCAGCATATTTTTGGGGTCCCAAGTCCCCCAGCTGCCTGGGGACGCCCTTGGCATCCACAGGACCCTGGTGCAGAGCGATGGACATGTTGAGGCCAAGCATGGGATGGGGCTGGGGAAGGGTCTGGGTGACAAAAATAAGGTTTCCCCCCTCCCCAGTAGCACCTGCTGGAGCTTTTCACAGGGTTTAATGAGCTTGGAAGGGAAAATAGAAACATTTAATAAGATAATAAAAAGAAAAAAGTATATATTTTTTAAATTAAACCCTTATTTATTGAAAATGGCTTTAGTGCCAGTTTTCATTTCTTTTTCATTTTTTTTTCTTGCATTAAACCCCCTATTTCCACCATTCTCTGCCTGCTTCTCACCCCCTACCTGGCCCCTTTTGAACTGGGCTCACAGCCTCCACTCCCCACCCCTTCTTCTCCTCTTCCTCCTCCTCCTCGGAGGTAGCAGGACGAGTCCCGGCCGCCCAGGGCTGAGCTTCCCCCGCGTCCCGGAGCAAGCGGCCGTGCTGCTTCACACCAGGGAGGAATTTTAAGTCTCTCCAGCAAACTGTAAATATTTGGGCTACGGCTGACAAGGAAAATTCAAATGCTTAGGAGGGGGGGGAAATAAAAAAAATCCCTCGGGATGAGGCATCGAGGCGGGGGGAATGGCTCAGGTGCTCCCAAACCCCTTGGGACGTGACTGGGAGGATCCTGGCTCCATCCTTTTCCCCACCAAGAACGTTTCACCATGGTGAGATCTCCCATTCCCTGAGCTTTCTCTGCTCCCTCAACTTTTCCTCCGAGGAGAGATGCTCCGGTTCACAGTCTTCGTGGCCCTTTGCTGGACTCTCTCCAGTATATCCACACCTCTTGAGGATTGGGAAGCCCAGAACTGGACCCAGCACTCCATGTGTGGCCTTCCCAGTGCTGAGCAGAGGGGAAGGTTCCCTCACCCCTCGACCTGCTGGCAATGAAGCTCAGAATATCCTCAGATTTCCATGCAGCAAGGTCATGCTGATGGCTCGTGGTCAACCTGGTGTCCACGAGCACCCCCAGGGGTCTTCTTCTGCCGAGGTGCTTCCCACTTGGGTGCCCATTGCTCCTCGCCAGGGGCTTTGCACATCTCTTCGCTGAACTTTGTGAAATTCCTCTCTGACCCCTTCTCCATCCTCTCCTGGTCCCTCTGGCATCTCCATCACTTGTTGGAGTCACCAGTGGCCACGTGTGACTTTATCCCCAGCGCCAGGGGGTTGTGGGCAAGCTGGTGGCTGCATGCAGAGGGCTGGGACCAGTTACACCCTGGGTATGGTTATACTGGATGAGACTAAATCTCCAGCCAACTCAGCGTTGTGGCTTCCTGATGGGAAGCATTGAGGTAGAAGAGGATGGAGGGATGCCTCCACCTCCTCCAGCACCATCCCAGGGGCAGGAGGGAAGGATAACAGAGGGACCCAATGCTGGGGAAGCACCCAGCCCCCCGACGTTCCTGTGTCCCCGTGGGTGCACCCTCAGGCAGGGTGAAAGCTGCTGCTGGGATGAGCCACTCTCTCCATCAGCCGCTGCCAAGACAGATCTGCTCTTTGCAGGCTTAGTGTTATTAGATTAGGTGGCAACTCTCACTCCAGTTTGGAAAGAGAAAGTTTTATCCACTTAAAGGCAGGAGGGAAGCCCAGAGCTCTGCTGGTGGCCCCAGCCGTGTTGATGGCATGTCCCCGTCCATCCTGGCTGCCAGTGATGCCCAAATCCCCTTGGAGCTTTGGACCCAGATGCCCAAGCTCCGTTCGAGGTACCCCCGGCTCTCTTCTTTGTGCATCTCCTGCCTGTGCCTCAGTTTCCCCATGCAGCCAAGAAAAGGAGGCTCAGCCCCGTCCCTCTCTTGCTCACGCAGCAGATTGCAACTACTCGCAACCGTTGGATGAGTTTTGGTTGTTGGATGGAGCAGCAGGAGGTCTCCAGTCCGAGTGAAGGCTGCAAAGATGCTGCTACGGGCAGGAGCAGGAGGAATAAGTCTCTGCTGGATTTTGAGGGGCGTTCCTGTGGGAAAAGCTGTTGCTGGGCCCCCTCCAACCTTGCAATCTACCTTTTGAGTGGATTTTTATTTCTTTTAACTTAAAGAAAAATGGGGTGATGGTAGGATGAGAGAGACAGCTTGAGATCCTTCTCCCACTGAGCCCACTGAAGGATCCTGCAGCCCCAACAGAGCTCAAAGCTGAGCCTCTCCTTTCCCCCCCTCTCCCTCGTCAGTGGGAAAAGTCAGGAGATGGGCAGAGGCTTATCCTGAGGAAATTCTCACACTTTCTGAGCCCCCATGGGACCAGGACCCCCTGCCCTGATCCCAGCTCCTCATCCTCACCCGGCGCCCAAGAGAAGGAGCCGACGCGGTGACGAGGTTTGAACCAGCCTTTATTTCTCTCTCTAAGGAAAGTAACTCAGCGGTACAAATATACTTTGGCATGAGAACCAGAGAAATCTTGCCGGGCCAGGGGCGGAGTGTGATTCCCTGCGGGCGCCCTAAAGATGAGAAAGATGCAGAGAGCGAAAAGAAATTCCCCAGAGTCATCAATGAGTTTCCCGCCCGCCTCCCCTCCCAAGACTCCTTTCTGATAGATATTTATAAGTTTATATAGATATGATGATAACCTCATTTATAATAAATATCCTCTCTGGTATCTAACAGTATGTACAGGTCGTCAAGTATTAGAAATACATTGGTTTTTCTTCTGTTAAAAGGTGAGAAAAGAAACAGGTGGGCTGGGTGCCTCGGCTGTCCCCAAAGTCCCCCCAGCACCCCCCTTGGGGGTCAAAGAGGGGCTGATGAGCATCACCGTGTCCCCCGATGTCCCTGCTGGCCTGTGCTTTGGGTGCTGGCAGGGGGGGACACTGCAGGCCTGGGGGCACAGAG
>NW_009712658.1:5792-6178 GCF_000703405.1 Apaloderma vittatum
CAAGGGGTAACGGCTCCAGCTCAAAGCTGCTGGAGGGGGCGGGGAGGATGGAGATGGGGATCCCAGCGACCACGCTGCCTCCAGGCTGCCTCACCAGTTGGAAAATCCTGAGGATGCCCAGGTTTGCCCATTTTAAAAGGGTCAAAACCACCCCCTCAAGCTCTGGGGGGGCTGCCCACCAAGTGGCAGCGGGCGTTTTCGGGCAGCCTACGTGACTCAGGGCTTGTTTTCTCGGCCGCGGGGCCAGGCTGATGTGCGCAGGGATCGAAAAAGCTCCGTCTAAGCCCCTCTTAGCCTGATTTGCCCACTGATGCGGGGCTCGCCTTCACCACGGCATCCCTGCCCGGGGAACCCGCCTGCCCCTGGCGGCCGCCCCCCCCGCGCCG
>NW_009712658.1:6311-6544 GCF_000703405.1 Apaloderma vittatum
TGCCCCCTGCCCCATCAGGTTAAAACCCTCTCTCCAGCTCTTCAAGTTTCACATTTTCGAGGAGTGGTTTTTGCGAAATAAAATAATAAAATTAAGTTAAGTTAAATTAAAATAAAACCAGCAGCTCCTTCCTTCCCACCACCGGAGAGAACCGGAGCATCCTCGCCTGCTGCTCCTGCATCCCTCCCGAGTCCCGGCGGAGGAGCACGGCCCCCAGCCTCCCCTTTCCCAGG
>NW_009712659.1:0-245 GCF_000703405.1 Apaloderma vittatum
ATTTGTTTTGGTGGGTTTTGTTTGAATACAAATGGAAGAGCAAGGAGGGAAATTCACAGGCAAGAGGGATTTAACAGGGTGTGTCCTGCACAGATGATGATACCACTGGGATGTGCTACCTCAGAGGAATGGACTTGACTTGTCCCTACAAAATCAGCCTCTTGTTTAAGCCAGAGATGCCAGCACAGCTGGCAATGGAGGGTTTGAGAAATGGGGGGACCCCCTACCCAACACCTGGGGAATGG
>NW_009712659.1:299-1156 GCF_000703405.1 Apaloderma vittatum
TCGGGGGGGGGGTGGCTGTTATGGGAAAAGGCATTGTTATTTTATTTTTTTTTAAATCTAATTTCACAGAATTCATTTGCATTGGGCCTGCCTGTTCTCCATGATGAGCCCCAAGTGCTTCCCTCCCATGGCACGATGCTTCGCCGGGCGACTGCTGATGCTCCTGGGGAAAACTCCCAGTTCCCCATCCCATATCCACCCTGACAAGTTGAACACTAGCCTGGCCCAGACCCTGCCAGTAGCCCCAGCCCAGCCCTGCAGAGCCCCCACTATGGCTGAAAAAGGAGCTTTGGCAACACCTCTGAGTAAAAAAAAAAAAAGGCCAAACGTTGGGTTGTGCCCTTTTCTCACAACCACCCCTGGCAGCGCTACAGGCCTGGGGAGGAGTGTCTGGAAAGCTGTCCAGCAGAGAGAGAGATGAGGGGGTTGGTTGAAGGACGCCTGACGCTGAGCCAGCGGTAGAACTGCACCCTTGGATTTCTGAAGGTCAAACTTTGATTTCCTCAAGATACAGATTGACAGAATCCCTCGGGAAACCATCCTGAAGGGTAAAAGAGTACGGGAAGGCAGAACACTTCATGAAGGAAATCTTGAAATCATGGAAGCAGATCACCCCCGCTGGTGCCACGGGATGAGCCAGTGGTGAATGAAACTGGTCCAGCTGAAAAAGCTTTGGCGACCACTCTGGGAAAAAAAAAAAGGCCAAATGCTAGGTTCTGCCTTTTGCTCACAACTGCCCCCGGCAGCACTACAGGCCTGAAAGGAGGTTGCAGCGAGGTGGGGATCGGTCTGTTCAACCAAGTAACAAGAGACAGGACCACAGGAGCTGGCCTCAAGTTGTGCCAAGGGAGGTTTGG
>NW_009712659.1:1215-1846 GCF_000703405.1 Apaloderma vittatum
AGGGCGGGCTTGGAGTCCCTGGACGTGCAGCCGTGTAGATGCAGCGCTTAGGGACACGGTTTAGTCGAGGCCTTGTCAGTGTCAGGTCAGTTATTGGCCTCCGTGACCTTAAAGCTCTGTCCAATCCAGGCAGTTCTGTGAAACGGGCTGAACCCACACGCCGTCGTACCCAGCCGGGGAGCTGGGAGGTTCCAGCCCGGACCCGAGGCCGTGCCCTGGGGGGGCCGAGCAGGGGCTGGTGCAGCTCAGTGTGTGCCCGGCAGCACAGCCCCCTGCGATGTGTCAGGGAGATGGACAGATGGACGCAGAGAGACAGAGCCTCGGGCTGGCACCCAGCGAGCTCCAGCCAGAGCTTTTCTGGGCAGCGCTGGGCCCTGCTCACGGCCTGGGCACCACGGCCAGGCCCTGCCCTGCAAAGGCACTTCCCCTGCACCTCCCCTGTGCAGCCATACCCCCTGCCATCCCCGGGGCCAGTGCTTGCTGTGCTTTTCCCTTTTCTGATGTTCAGCAGTTCAGTTTGTCTTTGTGCCGTTTGTGGTTTTTATTTGGAACAGTTGTTTTGTGGGGTTTGGAGCTTTCTGATTTCTCTCTTTCCAAGATAGGGGCTTTGCAGGGTCACTTGTGCTGCTTC
>NW_009712660.1:0-50853 GCF_000703405.1 Apaloderma vittatum
GGGAGGCACCGCCGCCAGTGAGGTGGAGCCGCCTGAGGGGCCGCGGCCTCCTGAGGGGCGAGGGGGCTGCCCGGGCTCGGGTCTGGCCGACTTAACGCTTCTAAAATACCAGATTGATGTGAGTTCGGTTGGCTCCGTGAAACTTCGCCTTTTGGTAGGGCCGTGCTTACTGCTAGGGAAGCCGTTGGGTGTATTTTAGGCTCGCCTGGTGTTGCTGGGGGACGCGGCATAGGTTTATGTAATGTGTAGTTCAAACTAGGGAAAAACTGCTTTTATGATAGCTAATAAAGCTAACCCCCTCTCCTCAGACATTAACTCTATTTTATAGGCATGTGAAATATTATTTATGAAAGGTCAGAACAGGGTAGAAAGTGTTTCAGTTGAAATTGCAGAGTAAATGAGGATGTTCTTTAAATAGACTGGTTTGATCTTGTAAGAAAGCTTTCACATTGATAAAAATGCCTTGTCAATCAACATTTGGGTTTTTTTCTTAACATTCCTCTTAAACTCTTGCATTGAGCAGCAGTTTAATGTTCGAGGTGGCTCTGCTGGACACGAGAGGTGCTGGGGAAGCCGTGTTGTTGCACAGGCTGGGTTAGTGTAATGCTTGAGTAAAGGGAGTCTTAGTGGTGAGAAGTGTCCAGAGTTAACGGGTTTGGGGGATTTTTGATGTTCAGCTTCTGTTAGGACACAGCTCATGTAGACACGGTGTAACAGAAGACTTTTAAGATCTCTGGTGGTGCAAAAGGGCTGTTACCCTTCCCCATAAGCTAAGGGTTTTTCTATGTATTTCTGAATGTAGTTGCAGAGGTAAAGCGTGCGTGGTTTTTGGGAAGACAAAGTTATCAGGCATTAGAACTCCAGCACTCACTGTATTTCTTGGCGTATTGGTAGTGGATCAGTTTTCAGTATCTTTTTTTAGAGGTTATAAGCAGGGGAGCAGCCAGGAAAGAGAGGTGGTTTTGTGCTGTCTCAACTCGAGAAACTCGACAGTAACAGCAGACGCCTATGTTTGAGTTACTAATGGGGGGGAATAACGAAGTTCAAAGAACCTTAATAGAAAACACAGCACCACATTTCCTACAGACTGTTGAAGCATCGATGATCAAGTCTCTTTTATCAGTAAGCCTAATGCACATCCTTAGGTGTCCAAGATAAATTTTTGCCTGCAAGAAATAAAGGAGAAAGACTGATTGCTGCTTTTTTTTTTTTTAAATATCAACAGACTGTTTTGGGTTGGAAGGGACCTTCAAGATCATCTAGTTCCAACCCCCCTGCCATGGACAGGGACACGTTTTAATGCAGGAATCTGAGTTTTATTATTTTTTCCGCTTGAGTTTAGAATTTGGGCAACACGTTAATAAGGTTATAAACTAGATCCTCCCATGTCAGCACAATATTGTAGCCTTTGTATCACTGCATTTTTCAATTCCCACACCCCCCTTCGCTCCTGTCCACTCCCCCTCCCATCTTGATGGCTTTGAATAAAGGCTTTTGTTCCCCAGCAGCTTTACTCCTGGTCTTCTTTTCTACCTTCCCCCGTAGTGCTATATTGTATCTGGGTTCATATCTCTGGCTGTGGCAGTCGCCTTCGAGGGTGCTGTCAGGGCTGTCCCCTGGACCAGCTGTGAGACTGCAAGGAGGGGGGCTGTATGAAAGCTGCAGCTGGTGCTCACCACTTCCACCCCTCTCTTCTCTCCTTCTGCATCTCTTCTTCCCCAGAGTAATGCAGACTGCTTGCTGTTACCTAATTTTCCATTCCTGGGGTTGGGCAAGTTTTAATATCAACCAGTGGTAGACTTCAAAAAAATCTGGAACTGGAAGAGAGCAGGCTGGGGAAAGGGACATTTTACCAAGCACTTTTTTGTAGTCTATTGAGTAGTAGCTTCATCAGAAAACTTAGGTTTTGGAAAAAATGTTGGGCTAAAGTATGAGGAGGAAAAGCTTTTGTTCATGTTGATTGATGTTTTATCATATCTGAAAAAAGTATTCGCTTTCCCTGAATTTTGGTTCATTTACCATTATGTAGCTAATTGAACAAAGAACTTCTAACTTTGTTTTTCTGCTCCCCGATACAGGTCTCGATCGAGTATAGCATCGTGTACAAGTGTGAGCACCCAAACTGCTTCTGACGATCAGGTTGTCAAATTCTGGGATGAACTCAGTTTAGTTGGCTTACCGGATGACATTGATCTTCAAGCCTTATTTGAGCCAACAGGTAAGATACATGGCTATCCTCCTTTTTGTCCTGGCCAGTAGTAGCACAGTAGCTACAGTGACAGTCGGTAAAGTTTTTCAGCTGTTGGTTTTCTGTGCTCTGGTGTTTTTCAAGTGTTTGATGATGCTTTCATGGCTTTTGCCAATGTTAGGTGGTGTTTTTGTATAGTCTTGTCTTCAAGGACTAGAAAGAATCATTGTCAGTGTTACATGGGAAGATATTTGTGCTGAACTAGTGTTCAGGTGGCAATATATTCAGTATCATGATTCTCTTTTGGGAAGAAAAAGAGAAAGAAATGTAATGCAATTTAATATAGTTCTTAAAAGTCACAACCCTGTAGTTTTACCTAATCTTCAACTACTAATGCCGAGTTGTCGGAAATAATGAAACAAAACTTGCAAGAGCGGTATTGCTAGAACAGTAGAGGCACAACACACTTAAATGTTTCCAGTATCTGCAGGTTTTCTATCAGAAAACTGTCTAGTTTATTATCTGCTCTTTCATTTTAATGGAACTTCTCTTTTTATTCAGTTCTGAATTACTTTTTCAGAAAAGTCCAGACGCTTTGTTGCCAGTAGTGCAGTCATGTATTTTGCCTCAAAAACGGAAATGTATTTGTGCAATAATATAAGTATTACTATTTCATGAGTGTGGAAACTCATTTAAAAGTCTAATTAAAAACAAAAAATGTCATTTGACTATTTAAGTAGTTATACCACAGTGTGTGTGTATGGGTGAGGGGGTGTTAATCAGTCTAATTTTTTAAAGTTGTTATTTGTAGGGAATTCTCCCTAATCCCTTACAGAGATATTTGGGGGAGATTTTTTGATGCTCTATGATTAAGTTGGCCAAATACCTAATTTCAACAACTAATGTAAAGCATCATTTCTAATCTAGTATAAAGCTGTTCCAGTTTCCTTGGAAGTATGCATCATTTACATTATTTTCCCAGAATCGATTCAGAAACTTTTAAAGAGCTACTTGTTGAATTCTGCAAGTTTGAGACTTCTTCCTATTATCTAGATAAACATTTCTAATTATATCTCTATAGTGTGTTTGTTGTACTGATACAGTTTTCTAAGTCCTTTATGTGATGTTTCTGTTCATGGTGTATTTTGAGCTTTTAAAAGTTCTGTATAGAATTCTAAAACCTCATGTGACCTCTAGTGATGGTGACTCGACCACTTCCCTGGGCAGCCTGTTCCAGTGCTTGACAGCCCTTTTGGTGAAGATATTTTTCCAATAACGAATTTAAACCTCCTCTGGTGCAACCTGAGGCTGTTTCCTCTCGTCCTATCATGTGTTACCTGGGGAAAGATACACAGACAAATGTTGCCTACAGTGAAATAGAAGATCACATGTAACTCTGTGGGTGTGTCTCACCCAAACATTCTATACAGAATCATAAAGTCATAGAATCACCGCTGTTGGGATTGCTTTATCAGGCATCTGAAAATTAGAGACGCATACACAGAATGTGCTGATACAAAGGGAAGGCATGCTATGTGTAAAAGAAAATTGCAGCATATTTAGTGTCTGATAACTGCAGTGTCTTCAGTGCATGATAGTAAGGGCATTGAACATTGCTATAAGAAAAACAGGAGGAAGAGAGACCGTTGATTTTATCTGGCGAGTATTTACTACTAGAACTAAGTCTCGTGCTTAGAGGAAGTGCTTGACAGAGTTGTACAACCAAAACTCCTTTTCTTTCACAATGCATTAGGTCATTGCTGGGCTCATCACCGCTGTGCGGAGTGGTCATTGGGAGCCTGCCAGACTGAAGAGCAGCTATCGGTGAACGTGGACAAAGCTGTTGTCTCAGGGAGCACAGAAGTGAGTAAAGAGACTTGAATGCTCAAGGCAGTTAGAGAATAGGGGTGGAGTTGGAAGATTTCTTTCGACAGGCCTTCATGATGAAATCTACTGTTGCAATTTATTAAAATGCTTATGGAATTGCATGAAGTGTATTGTTAATTCATTCTGAGTTAACTAGAATGTAGGAATTAGCTGACTGACCCAAAAAAAAATACGGACAAAAGAAGAGTTGAGTTCAAATTAGCAAATGCTGTGCTAGGTAGAGGTATTTTGTGCTAGGTATTTTGCCAGTTTGTATTCTGAAATTATATTATCATATTTTTGCTGTTTCCCCATGATCATGCTTGGGCTTATATTTTCCTTGATTCCTCATGTGTTTTATGCATTACATTACTTAAAAAACAATATAGAGGCTACCAATAAATGTTCTCCAGTGCGTGGACTAAAAAGCTGCTTTCCATCAGTCCTTCAATGCCAGCCATAATACAGTTTTCCTTGTGCCTTCTACGCTTTCCTTGCACCTTGTACTTATATTGAATAAATGCTTTGCTTTGGATAATTTGTTTTCTGGCTATCTGCTTTCAAAATAGAAGGTTATTCAGAATATATGAACCTGACAGTGTTAAGTTCTAGATGAGCTTGAAGATGTTAGAACATTTGTATGTATGTGTCTGTGTATAAAAATTGGAGAAAGAATGGAAAGAACAGCCAAAATTCATTACTATTTCTTTTTTTTAAAAAAAATTTCATTGCTGAAAAGTTTTGTCCCCTGGTTTTCTGGCTGGTGCTGGTGGCTGATAGTAATTTTGTGATCAGTTCATTCCCATCTGTAGTAATTTTGCCATAACATTCTGTTTTCTAACAAAAATCCATGCTGCAGTGTTCAAGTGTGTGTTTTGCTTTGGTGAAATTCGTCTTGTTTCTGTTATTTCACTTCCATTTCTCTCTGTATGATACTTTGCTCCTCCCTTGTGCCTCGGGGTGGTGGTGCCTCACCTTTATGTTGTCAGTACGTTTTAAGTTTAAGTAGATGTTCTAATGCAAATATTTAAATAAGAATTCTTGAAGAATGCTGCATCTCTCTGGTGTGATAGTTGCCATTTAGCCCTGTCTTGGTGGGTGCTGCTTTGTAGCTTCTCTACTAATCTTCTAAAATTCTGCAAATAATTATTAGATACCCATTGCATATGTTTCAGTGCAATGCAGAGAAATGAGAGAAATTTGAACTGAGTGCCGTTTTGAGTATTTTCATTCCAGCCTTTGCAGGAACTGTTGAGAAACTTTTTTTACTGTAATACAGCAGTCAACCAGCAAAGAATGATGCTGATTTGGTTATTCTCTTTTATCCTTCTTGTGACATCCACAGGGAGAGCAGACATCTTTATCCCACGATCACACAAGGGAATTTTTGGCTTTTAGTTTTTGGGGGTTGATTTTTTTTGTTTTGTTTTTCAAGAAGTAAGGATTAAACTCTTCTGTAGCTCTCTGTTCCTGACCATGGAGCAGCAATGTGGGGCCTGCTGGAAGAGTTTGCCTGGAACTGGCTTGGAGCCCAAGTATCCTGGTTTTGCTTGTGTTCAGGCTGTAGTAATTGATAGTGATTTTTCTTGCTGCTTTTTAACCTGTCACTAAGCTAAACAAGGCCCAAAAAAGTAGGTGGTGCTGGTTATCCTATGTGATAGTGGAAAAAGTGAAGGGAAGAAGTTTTCTTTGCCTTAAGTATTTTATAAAATTTTTGAATGAAAGGTATAGCAAATAGATTAATGTATGTTTTAGCATTTACAACTGTATGTACTTTCCTTTTGCTAAAATTTTGGGCTTCTTTCTAGTGTGATGTTACTGCATTTTAAAAGCAAATTTCTAGTCAAATGATCTAAATACTCTTGGCAATACAGATGCAAGTATGTGCTCAGGGCATACAGAAAAATAGTTTAAATAAAAACAAGCTGCATGCTATTTCCTCTACTTGCCACCAAATTTGCTTTGGGTTTTGTTGTTGTTTGGTTGGGGATTTCTGTCTTCTTGGAAGTCCCTCTGGCATGACATGAGTTTATGATGTGGTCTGTAGCCCTGACATTTTCCTTAGCTGGGAAAGTACGTTTTCTTTACCTTATGTTCTTACACAGATTAATTTTTGACATGTAACAAACTTTTTCATCATAGCATAGTCTGTTGGTTTATGTCTTTTAATTTGTGGAGAGCATTTTAGGGCTGTTCTTACCTTGAGGGTCTCTTTAATTTGTAAGTTACGTTCATGTTTCTCATTAGTTAGGCTGCCTATTGTTTGCAAATCTGTTTTAAGTGGATATGACAGTGTTTCTCATTACTCTGTTTACCAGTTGAGATGTCCATTTGGCTTCACTGAACTCATGATTGCATTAATAAAGCTTGTGTGGACATATTTCATTGACCTGTTCCAAAGTATGTCTGTTAATTCATTTTGGTTTTCTTCTTGGCCCGTGTTTGCTGAAGGCTGAATACAGTACTGCGGAGATCTCGGTATCTGTGCAAGTTTCACAGAATATCTTGCTTAACCTGTCTTTCTTCTCAGTTCTTTCTTTTGATTCACTCATTTCGAAGGCCTGGCAGAGACATCTGACCAGTTTGTTACATGTACTTGTGTCTAGACGTCGGTGGGTTCTCTTTTGTCTTTCTCTCCAAGTCTTGCGTTTTGCCTCTCTTTAATATTAATGAGTTCACGTACTTGTCTGTGTGATGTGTTTGAAATCTTATCTGTCATCTTGTTGCATAACAACTGCCAAAAGCTGGAATATACCGTTAAGTTTATGGTAGCTCAAGCCCTTATGGGTGGCACAAGTGACTAATTTTGGCTCATTGCTTGCCTTGCTTGTGTCGGCAGGCGAGAGTCATGGATTTTCTCAGAACCACTTTCTAAGTTTAAAAAGTCGTAAGGGAGAACTGGTCATCCAGGTGACAAGTGTGTCAGAGCTTTTCCCAAGATGACTTTTAAGAGTTTGCGTACTTGTCCCCGAAGTTTGTGTAGTAGGTAAGAGCCTGAGCACCCAGACAGGGCAGCTCCTTCCCCCACTGCTTTAATAGGCTTATGGGATTTTGGCGTAATGTTGTCTCAAGTTTTGAAAGAAGAGAACTTTTTGTGATGTAGACAGGAGGAGAGAAAACTTCCAGTGATTTGCTCAATCTAGACCTTAACTAAGTTTTCTTATAATTCATAAAGGCTCTACTTTCTACATTTACCCTAGTAAAGAAGCTGTCATGTTGTCAGCTTTATGAAGGCAGACTTTTATCAGTCAGGGGTTTCTGCAGATCTTTGTGGTAAGATGCAAAGACAGTATGAAATGGAGACATAGTAAGATAAACTAAGCAAAGAAAACTGAACAGAGATCAGAGTTTTTTCTGAAAAAAACCCCGAATAGATGCGGGCAAGCAGAGATTTCTGCTTTTCCTTGTATTTCTGGCTTCAAACTTAACACTTTCTTAACTGCTGCTTTTTGATAGTTCTAAGTGTGAACTTACTGGAATTACTATTTAAAATGGAGGCCTTCAGAGCTTGCATCTGCTCAGCTTTTAACAAGAGTGGTTTCTGAAATATTTTCAGGTATTTTTACATACTGCTTTATAATTTCCTTGTTTATTTTACATATACTCAGTAGGTGGCTGTTTCTCTACGGTTAGCTGAGGAAATAATAAACTTTCCTATATTTCTGCCTTACCTTGGTCTTCTGTTTTTCTGCTCTTCTGCTTTTTTTCCTCCAATAGGTAAGTATCTCAAATCAATAAGTGAATTTAAAGAAGACTTAGTAGATAACACTTTTGAACCACTTTTGAACAAACTGTACTCAAGAAAGGAATGCAGTGGTAACTTTCCCCGCCAGCTTTCTCTTCTGATAAGATGTAGAAAGCCGTTTACAAGTCTGGGAGAATTTGCCAAGGACACTAAAGTTAAAGAAAACTATGTTGATGGAAGCCAAGAAGGAGGTTCCTATCTGATTAAAAACTGAATAGGGGAAACATGATAGTAATGAAGTGTCTCAAGCAGTCATTCCAAAATAATGGTACTAGTCTGTTTCCGTTTTATAAAACGTGGATTTCTGTTTACTTTGAAATTCTGTACAGCATTGTGCATATTTATCTACTTCACAGACTTCACTTTTCCAGTAGTAGTCAAGTGTTTCTTCAGGACCAAGACTCTTGCAGCCAGACACCTGAGAAATTGTTGTCATCTTCTCCCACCTGTCTTTTTTTCTTTAGTTAATCAGGACAGAATTTTCTCTCTGTACGAGGCAGCTGTTTTCTGCTCCTGCTGAGTTTCTGCAGGCAGTGTTTGGCGTGTTAGCAGTGCTGAGAACTGTAGGAGTTGTTGCTTTGCACAGAGGAAAGCTGATCAATAGTATCTTGCCTTGTTCCAGGCTCAAAATGATCTGCTGTTTTGACACTCCTCTCTCTTCTAAGCCCTTTTCACATGGTAACATAGTCTTGAAAATTTTTTCTAAGGCAGCTTTCCTTGAATTCTGTCACCAGAGGTGGGAGATTGCTCCGTTTGCAGATGCTTCCAAGTTGGGGCAGTGTTACGAGGCCTGCATATTAAATATCTCACTTAAACTGTTTCTTGTCCAGCTACTGTTTTTAAGTCTTTGCTCAGGACTTGATTCTCTCATGATGCTTACCAAGCTAGACCATAAAGAAATAAATAAAGGGACAAGTTGGGAAACACGTAAAATGTTTATAATTTTTTTTTTATTTCAAGTATTTGTCCATACTTTGAAAGTATCTTCACTCCTTAGCCTCAACACTCTTCTCGTGTTGTTGAGACTTGAGCAGAACAGAGCGCATAGAACTGTCTCTTTTTTTGGGATAGAGTGCGGGATTTGCAGTTCCTTGGTGCTCTGAAAGCTCCCTTCTTCCTTTGTCATTACAGGAAGAATTAGTAATTCCTAAAGCCTGGGGAGAATGCATAAAGAACATCATCTGTCACAGTTTATTGGATTTCTGGACAGAGCCCTCTGTATTTGCCCATCCTTCAAGAGGAGGCTTTGTAACGTGGTACTAAATGAGCAGCGCTGGTATTCAGAAGTTCCTCTCCCAACTCTTAATTTTTTTATGGTACTTTTGCACGCACAAGGCATTTGGCTTCTCTTCGTCTTCCTTCATTTCAGTTCGGGGGGTGACTACCTGGCTGCTCTGTTCAGTGGCGTCTGATTTCATCTTACTGAGGTGATTTTTTTTTTGTTTTGTTTTTTCCTCCTGTAGTTACTTTTGTCTTGCAACTGAGGGAGCGCTGCAGGAAATATTCTTCCAAAATAACATCTCTGCTCTTTTTTATGGGTTGCTATTTCTTAGGGAACTCCAGCACAGAATGTGCTAGAGAAAGACTAGAGGAATAGTGACATACGTGTCATCAAGATGACATTTCCATATGCTTTTTGGTCAGTTTAGTAGTTTCATTCGGTTCCCAGTGTGTTTTAAAGTACTCCAACTGTTCAGCAGTGGGGAACATGGGGATTTCAGTTTTCTGTGAATAACTCTCTTTTTATTTTCGAGTTTCTCTAGAGGTGTGTACACATTTCTCTGCCAGTGATGACAAGCTCTGTATTTCAAGGAACAATGAAGTGACTAAGGATACAGCTTTGTTAGCATTTTGACACTAAATTATCTTCCATGAGTTACTCTGTACAGCTTGGATTTTGGTCACCTGAAGCCAGATCATTTGTGTCTTGGAGAACGTGAATCGGGCTGTTCTTCCACCTCATTAATGACATCAGAAACGCGATGTCAATTATTTTATAACTGTATTTTCCAAGTTCTGCAAAGCAGCCGTGGTGTCTTAAGACTGGCATAGTTGGTTTTGGTTTGCTACATGTAATTCTTCTGGAACACCTTTATATACCATAAATGATGTCAGTACGGCTTCGGTAAATCTGTTCAGGTTCACGAGCTGCCATGGGACTTGTGTGTGTGTATTCCGGTTTTTTTGCAGATCTAGCAGTTTGAGAACCTCTTCATAGTAAGATTTACAACTTGATTCTCGTTGATACCACTACACGAACAGTGATTCAACTGTTCGTTCGAATGAAAATAAACTTTATCATGGCACACTTGTTCCTTTGAAATCATCATCCTGTAGTAGCTGCTGTGAAAAGCATACCTCAAAATAGAGGAGCCAGGCAGAGGGAAGAAATAAGAACAAGCAGAAAGAAAAAGGAAGGTGGCCAACATTTGAAATTACTACGATTATTGAGAAATAATAAACACTTTCCTGTTTTCTTTTCACTTATAATCTCACTCTAGGAGCCAAAGCAAATGCAAAAAGACCCCAAACAACCAGCTAGCATTTTGGCCAGTAGTGGTTTTTAACTCTATAGTCACTTTTGCCAGGATTTTTTTTTTTTTTTTTTGTTTCAGATTTTCCGGTGGGATTTTTAGCATTTTGTTATTTCCTCTGTAGTGAAACATAAAACAAAAAAATGAATTACAGTTCTTATAGATAGGAATTTTGTTCCCTATCAAAAAACGACACCTCTAGAACTACAGAGTTTAGGACTCTGCTTTCAAAAGACAGTTTTCAGTTTCCCCAGTTGTCTCATAGACCACATTTTTTACAAAATAAAATACGTTTTTCTGTATCCCTCCTATGTAGGAACATGAAGTAATTGTTAGCACTGACTAAGAACTGTATGCTTCTCTCCTTATAACAGGTTTTTGTAGTTACTTCGGCACATAAGGTACGGATACCTTGGGATCTAATTAGACTCCACGCTTGGATGTGGATCTTCAGTGATGGATTTAAAAGTATGAAAGAATTGTGATGGGAGTAGTCTGTCTGAGCAGTATGATCATGAAGTGAGAGGCAGTAGCATGTGGAAGAAATGGGGCTAATGTAAAGTCTAAACACTTTTGATTTTAATCATGAATTTTATGTTTACTTAGAAAGAAAACTTCATTTATTTTCCTGCTGTTTCTGAGATAGTTACTGCGCACTCATGAATACTTTGATACTCAAGTAAGTCTGTGTATGTTACTGAGGGAGAGATTGTTTAGAAATGTTGATAGTGATGGTCTGATTGAAGTTTGTTGATTGAATAGCTGATCTGTGGAGATTTTTCCCTACAAGTTTTTAGATGGATCATTATTTCAGTTCTGTAGTATTGAGTAACTTGTCAAGTGAGCTAGCCGGTGAGGAGCTAGTCCTGTGCTTCAGCATTTTAAAAGTCTTAGGAATTTTTGTGAGTGGAAAAGTATTACAAGTGTGAAGAAATATTTATTTCAAGGCTATGTGACACATCCCCAGCACTTTTTTAAATTAGCATATCAGGAAACAGAAAACATTCCTTTCTTGAGAGATGCACCGTCCTCTTTATATGCTGCTATACAGTGAAGTCTGAATGTGCCAGATGTTGGCAACGTGTTTGACACAAAGCTTTTTCTGGGTTCTTGTTATGGGAGTTTGATTCTTAACAAGTACAAATACTTCAAAGTGACTTTTCAGTCTCTATAGTAGTTTCTTGCTTCGTAATGCATTACCATCGCGATTTTGACCTGTTGATTAGAAAAAGGAACACATGATAATGTGAAGACAGTTTAGGTATAGTTAATTTTTATATCGTCTTCAACATGCTGGTTCTATTTACAAGAGGAAGGCAGGCATTAATTTGTGAACAACAGTTTGCAGAAGCATATTTGTCTTAAATGAAGCAGAAGAAAAGATGTGCATTTTTAAACCGATGCAGTTTTTGGAGAGTTTTCTTTTGATCCGTTTTGTCCCGAGCCTTCTGTGAAGTAACAGCTTTGTTTGCCTCCCTACCTTTTTGCTTCCAAGTATATGGGAAAAAAACATAATAATATATCTGCATAGCAAGTAATATTATCAGTGCACACTCATTGATTAGAGTGAAACTGTATCTTGTTCCTTCTTTGATCTGAAAAAAGTAGGTGTCAGAGGTTAACCCCTGCCAGCTGTTGCAAAGACAGTGACTAGTGTGTGTATTCTAACATTTTAGGTTAGAGTAATAAACTTCATTCAGAGTAAGACAGGGCTTTCCGTAACCAGTCTTTTTTTCTAGTGCATGAATACGATTTCTTCATGGCCTGCTTCACCCTACGCTTTTGCAGACCTGAACAGAAGCACAATGTGATTTGTGTCAGGTGAACCTACATAAATGATCTGTCCCATAATAACTGCATTTCTGGAACGTGGTAACACGCGAGGAGGGAGAAGACTGGCTTACCTAGGCAGTACGAGACAGCCTTCCTTAAGACAGTTCGTGTGGCTTCGTCCAGAGGGAAGCGTTTGATGTTTCAGCCAAAACTGTTGCTGTTTCTCTCCGGCTGCAGTGGTGCTGCTGGTTTCCTGCCGTGGGGCTGGGGGAGCTCTCCCCAGGAGCGCTCCCCTGGCACCCGAGTTGGAAAGCAGACTCAGCCTTCAGAGTTTTCAGTCTGTGGATATTTCGAGATGAATGCTTTGAAAAAGGCACCTTTCTTGAACTCTAGATGTCGAATAGATGGGTACTAGAATGGGGCGAGAGAGATTGTTGCTACAAAGACATTTCTGAGAGGGTTTTGATGCTGACTAGACGATGGGCATTGCCGATGCTGAGGGCAGTCTGTGAGGGGTAGGAAGCAGACAGAGTGGACTAGGGGCACACAGAGAGACCGAGAGAGACGCAGCAGTAGCCCAGCAATGAAAGCTGAAGAGCCCAGCTGAGAAACATGAAAGGGCTTATGTTCCTGAAGGAATTTCCAGTGCAGGTTTCCTTTATTTCAGTAACATTCACTGAAATAATTTACTGAAAGCTCTGAAGTGAAGTTGTTTAGTGTGTGTTCCAAACTGGTGAAGTGTGTTCCACAAAGACCTTTTCTTCCTTTTTTGCATGATTTGAGTAGAAAACACTTTTTTCATAGTATGCCAGAAGAAATTCTCTATCTTCTTTTTCCTCTTCTCCCCACCCCGGGTGTCTTTCTCAGTTGTTACTCTAAGCATTAAGGCAGTGACATGTTAGTTCATGTTGAGGTGGCACTCTCTTGCTGGGCATTTCATTTCAAGATTTTATGATCTCTGTGCACTAAGTTATTTTGGGGGCTTATGTATTAAAACCGGGAGGAACCTGATCTCCAAAGAGCAAAGAAAGCAGGAAAATCACACTATCTCTTAAATCAAGATTGTACTTTCTTCCTCAGCTAGTGCTTCAATTTTCTGGTGAAATTTGATCCTTTTTGGTGCTTTGCTGTAGAGCATGAGACTATGGATACTTGGGCTCTCCCTTTCCCCTGTCTTTCTGTGCTCTGCGGCTCTAGCATAGTCCTTCAAGGTCTACAAAGGAAAGAAAAGGTCAATACAATGCCCTAAATTTTAAATGTGGACCAAAGAAATAACAAATTGGTCTTTTAAAAATCTATGAAAACGCTTTACTAATTTATTTTAATTATTATCTCATTAATATTTTCAACAGATAAGAAAATTAGAGCTCTCTCTATATTTTGAAAAGGCAGGAAACCATACCCAACTCTTAAGAAGCATGCCAGCAGTAAGCCTGTAGAGAGTTATATATCGCTTTTGTAGGTATTTGAATGCAACCCTCATTTTCCTACCTTACTACCTCATCACTCATGGATGCTTCTTATTTAATTTTTTTTCTATTTAGTCTTTTTCATAGCTAATAAGGTTTTTTCTAATGTTAGTGCTTAAGGGTTTAATTTTGCCTTTGTTTGATGGTTACATTTATGAAAAAAGACTAAGCCTCCTGTCGTTAATACTAGTTTTAGCCAAGGATGGGCCCTCATTATGCTTTGAGCACTATAGAAGTGAAAAGACATCTTCGTTACCTTCAGTAGCTTGTTCTTCAATAGATGGCATGTAAATAAAAGGAAAAAAGAGCCCTGTGGGACAACTTACAGGAATATATGCTGAGCTGTAGCATGTTTGGTTAGTCTTGGACAATTGACTCTAATCTTGGTTTCGTAGCAGTTTCCCTATTAAACAGTATTTTATTTAAGCATGTCTTTCAAATTTTTCATGAATGTGGGTTACGTGCCTTATTTTGAACGAGGACTTTAAAGTTCCAACTTTTTAATTTATGAAGTGGCTTTGAGTATTCCAATTAAAAGAGTGTGAGTAATATTTTTCCTGCTGAGTTTTCATTTGGTGTTTTCACCCATCCTTTAAAAAAAATCATACAAACCGTTTTCATTTAAAACTCAGGAGTACTTGTATAGTCTGTTGGCATCAGTTTGCTTTTAAGCAGTCGCCTAAAAACTGCTTCTGAGATTGGTTTACTCAGCAGCTTGCAAAATCAAACCATTAGCAAAAAATAGTTTTGAACTCCCTGCAGAATTTGTTATTGACTTCCATTAGCGTAAGTTCTGTCCCAGAGTTGCAGATTGAGCATAAATATTGCAGGCATCAGTATGAAGTAGTGCTGTTAATGCAGGTGTCCTTGAGTGGTTTTTTTAATAACATGGAACAAATCACGCGTGAGAGAGGCCTCTTATGAATCTTCACAAATGTGGACCCAAGTGTCTTTTGTGTGTGAGTGCATAACACTTGGTGATAAATACGGGCATTGCTTGCATTAAAGCTATTTTTTTGTAATGATCTGGACTACTATTGATAGTCATCTTTTTGTGTGAAAGAATATTGTTTATTTTTATTTATATAATTGTCCATTCTGCAGATCTGACCTGGGAATAAAAAGGAGGTAGACGATGGTATATTTGCTGCAGGAGGTGTGCCATGAATCGTAGTCATGAATATTAATAATAAGAATCCTATTTAGTAACATTAGTCGAAGAATGAAGTGGCTTCTTCTCAAATTAACTTACCATAAGCTTTTTTACCAGTGTTCTTTTTTCTTCAGTGATATTAATGTATTCTCTCAAAGATGTCATGTTCCCCTTCAGTACATTGGGAGGAAAAGGGGTTGTTATTAAATCAATCAGTAAGTATTTCCTTCCTGAAGCACTTAACATTGGTAAAACAGCTTGATATACCCTACGTATGTTGCTGTGACATGATCTCACTTCAGGTACAATGGGAATACACGTATTCAATCTGCAGTCTAGGCAAGTTTTCTTAGGACAACGCAGATATTTCCACATCTAGCCTTTTTGCTTCCCATTTTTAATTCATAGAATAATATTGCCTTCTGGTTCAAAAAATTTCCCCACTCTCAACTTTTCTATGAAATTGCCTTGCAAAGGACTGAGAAGAGTGGCAGGTTCTGCAGAGTAAATAGTGAATCTGGATCTAAATAAACTGCTGTCAGATACCTGAGCAAATACTGGTATTTATTTTCTTTTGTTTTTCTTTTTCTTTTCAGTTCAATTACTGCATGTTGTTATGGCATTATTAGGTGTTATTTGTATGGTATTTCCAGGGAGATGTGTTGACAAATCATAAACCTTTAAAAGCAAATAGAGACTTTGAGAGAAAAAGTACAAGACACTTCAGGTACTATTGTGATTCTGTGAGCTCTGTAAGAAAAACTCTCATTTTCCAAAATGTAGATCGATCGGATATATTGAATAAGTAAGAGTTTCAGGTTTTCCAAATGTCATACCAGGTGAATTTTTTTTAATGAGAGGAACTTGAAATACGTGTTGAATAATGCTCTCATTCAGGAAGACTTACTATTACGCATCCATCACATCAGAACGTGCCTTAGGCACCTCCAGAATGTTTGCTTTCTGTCAGATGTAAAATGTTGTGATGGATAAATCCTCCAGTAAAGGTCGGACCTGGCAGCAATGCTCACTCATCCGAGAACCCAAAAGGTCAGAATGCTCAAGATTCTGGTAAGACTAGAAGCTGAGCATCGCAGTAATGTCCGGTTATTCTTCTGCTCTTAATTTTATGTGAGCCTGTTGTGTTTGGTACTTTCGGAAGTTCATTTCTGTAGGTGAGTGCTCTCTTGCAGGCTTATCCACCAGCTTGGTGTTTTTCAGCCTTTGCTGAACTCCTTTAATTGGAAGAAATCCATTTTGTGGTAAACCATCTCTTGCCTTACGGGTGTTTTTAGTGAAGTGTTCACCCTGGTACTGTGACAGCACTGTTAACCCAGAATGAGGCTGATTGTGTGACGCTGATTGCCGTGCCATCAGATAAAATTGGGTTTAGAAAAACAGTAATTGAATCTTCATTGGCTGAACCGTCTCAACAGTCTCTGTAATACTACCGGACCGCTCACGCGAATTAGCTGAGCAGCCTGTGTCTTTTGAAGAGTTGATTTGCAGATGATTCTGATTGCTAAGCCTAGGAACCACAGTGAAGTCAGCTTTCCACCGCGTTAGCATGTGGACAACCTCTGTTTAGGACTTGCAACCGCTCCGTGGGCTTGCAGCCTGGTCTGTGTGGAGCAGCAGCAAAATGTGCTGACCAGAGCATTAGTGCAGAATTCAGAATGTGACTTTCAGAATCTCGGGCTGTCTCCTGCTCTTTCTCCGGGTCTCTGTCTTCTGTTGACCCAAATTATTTTCGCCTTCACTAGTTCTGATGTATTATTCATGTTACTTCAATGCAGTTCTACTTTTGATAAAGGAATGGGGTTTCCCCATTTTACTGTAAACATTGTGAGGAAAAGCTTTTGGGACTTTATTCCAGTCCTAGTTTAGCTGTAACTGGATAAGAATAAAAATATCAAAACCTTAGCTTGTCATTAGAGATTAAGCATTATGAAGAAATAGGAACATGCTTCGTTTTGACTACGTGCAACGTATGAAACAGAAGCTTCACCTAATTGTGCATTACTCCTTCAAGAGTGTCAGAAGTCTGTTATACATAGCAACGTTAAAAACCACACAGAATCTTGTAGTGGAGAAAAGGAATTTTAATGTAAAAGAGACCAGGTGGGAATTGATGCTGAAGCAGAAGTAAATATGTACATTTACAAAGGGAATCTGTGACATATAAAGCATAACACTATTTCCTGGCAGTTCTTTCCATTCGATGGCACTAATATCTCTATAATTAAGAAAAATTGAAGTATTTAGAAGAAAACTGTATACTGTTATAAACCATTCTTTTTGAAATTGAACAGCTGTAATTTCTGCTAGTGGAACAAACTATATTATAAGAAAATGATTATTAGTTTAAAATGCAAAATTAAATGAATGCAAAATTAACAAACAGATGGTGAAGAATTATTGTGTTTTATTTTACTCCTGGGTAAAAGGGCTCATGCGCGATTGTAAAAATGTCATCACACTTCGTAAACCTGAAAGCAAACAGAATTTGCAGTTGTGCACATCTGTTTTGGGACACTGCTAAAGGGTTGGAAGAATCAATGTTGTTTTCAAATAAGGGTATTCATCAAAAGGATATCATTTACTTAACAGTTATGGCTTCTGCTAAGCATCAGACTTAATGTTCTGTGGAATTCATTACAAAATTTGGCAGCTTTTTTTCTTCACAAGCTACTGAGGCAGCGTGCTGCAAAATGAAATGAACAGCCTCATCTTATCCTCCCCTTCCTGAACCCCAGAACACCAGCTGAATTACCTGCTCGTGTTAGACCAGTCATTTCAGGATTTTAAATTCTAAGTTGAGATGTTGCTCTTCATGATGCTTGCCCGAGGAATGTCAGCGGTGGAATAGGGTGGAAAGGCAAGGAGCTTATTTGTTTGTTTGAGTAGCTAGTGAATTAAAAAAAGGATTATATAATGTTTGGAGATACCATGTTTTGGGAGGAGGAGTGAGAGAGATATGGGTAAGTGACTAATTTAGTCAAATAGAAAAAAACCCTAAAAGCCCCAGCCAGATGAAACATGTGAAGCTTTTATTAGAAAAGAAATTATATTAATGTTTCAAGCTGGTAGTTTCAAAGTATGCCATCTAATTGCTTTATTTGAGCTCAATTTACAAAAATTAGTGAACTGAAGATGTAGGATTTTGTTTATGATGACTCCATGCCATTTGGAGAGCGCAATTTAGGAACAGCCAAGGAAATAGGAATTATGAACAATAAGGTACTGATTGCAGTCAGTGGGGAAGGAATACTAAGGAGGTGTTCACTAATGAGGAAGGTATTAAAGGCAGGAAATTCTTGTATTTTTTTATGTCTGTACATAATCCAGAGTTCCTTGTCACTCTAACCTTACTATTACCTTGTAAATTAAGGTTATCGTTGAGTGCCTATAGTGACTTCTGCTGACATTAGCTTTCTGTTAAACCAAGTTAATGTACCTCCAAAATCTTGGTTAAAAGAATGCATTATTAAGACCGTAAAATCAACCACACAAAGTTAGGACATGCCAGAAGACAGGTTGTCTGCATGCAGTTAATATCCTTTGGGCACTGATCACGCAGTCTTTGATTATACGATCACTTGCAGAACAGCTAGTGCCTAGTTCAGTCCATGAGATGCGACACTGCTGTCTGAGTAAAAACCTCTTCAGTATTACATTTTTTCAGTGTTCAATATTTAGGTATCTAGACTATTGAGATACTGCTGAAAGAGAAGAATTATTCATTTCCACATCAGTTTTTTATGATGTTTCTATATAACAAACACGTAAATAACTATAATTTTTTTGAAATAGCAGATTTATGTGGCCTTTTTATGCATCTTAGGCTTCATTTTCCCCAAGAGAAGTTAATTTTTATATATATATATAACTAAAAACTATCTGCTAATTTGGATGACAAATTGAAAGAGTTTCAAAAATATTCAAACTTACTTAAAAAGTTGCATTGATGTTGCAGTTCTTTCCTCACACTGTTGGAGTTATGAGTGCACAATCTATGTAGAAATCAAGACTGTATTTTTTGGGGTGTGGGAGGGAAACAGGTTTTTAACTGTAAGGCTAAGGCCTAAAAAAGCTTTAGAAAAATTTTACTTAGTGCCCTGCCCAATATCCTATCTCTCTGAGAGAACTGAAACTAGATCTGTTCTGCAGGTCATCATTCTACAATTCAGTTGCCTATCTTAAGTGTTTTGGTTTTTTTCTCCCGCAAGCAAGCCACAACTTTTTGCAATGTGTACCCTTTTGCCCCTGTGCAAAAGAGGGTGAAGTCTCTGCTTCTTTGGTGCAGAGACTTCTTTTGAAGAGTCTCTTTTATGCACTAAATGCATGTTTGATCTGCAAGCCTTTTTGTATTTGCGCGTACGTCCATAGTTAGAGTTGTGCACATGTGAGCCTGCTCATGCCTTTGTGTCTCTGTGTAAGCGTGTTGCCTTGTGACTGACTGACTGGATCCTGTCCTTGTGCCAGGGAAAAAAAGGGAAAGGCAAGACTTCCCAAACTGCAGATTTAAAACCTTTATGGTTACCTGCAGACCAGCTGGCTAAGTGATTGTGATACAGCACTTGGAGTCAGAGGAAATGTAGTTTTCCTCCTTGTGTCTTCAGGTTGATTTTGTTGATGGTTCCACTCTGCCTCATTCTTTCTGCATTCCCTCTCCTTAAACTTTCTAATCCCTTTTCCCTAGGTTCCTTTTGAGATCTGTCCCTTCACCAGGTCCTTTATCTTAGCACATCAGTTCCCTCAACTCTTTTCCAATTTTAATGCTCAGTTTTAGTTAATTGGCCCTTGAAGTATCATCCCTGCCCCTCCTCAGCTTCCATCTCCATCCATGGTTTTGCCTCCTGGTCTCATCAGACTCGTTCACGCAGTGTAGCTACTCCCTTCTGTCTCTTTGATCCTTATTTGTCCATCTACCTACGTAGTGGACACTCTCATTCCTCAGACGATTTAAGCGACAGTAGTATCAAGAGCCTTAGGGTTGTCTGCTTTCCATTCCAGTGGCTTATTGTACTTAGGCTTAGAGTATTTATTACAGACTTCCTCTCTCTAATCCGTGTTGGACTGAAGCAGTTTTTGCAGAAGGTACAGAGTCCCACCAGTGCTAGAAATTGGAGAGGATCATCCATACTCAATGAAAGTTGATTATTTTTCTGTGATTTTTCACTGACAAACTTTTGCAAATGTTTTGCATTAAAAAAGTAGTTTTCTATAATGTGTTTACATCTAGATAGATCTGCAGGGTAAGGGCAAAAGTTGCATCCCTCACACTAAAATTCCTGCAAAATCACAGGTCTTGTGAGTGAGATTGTTTTTAAGATAAACAAAAGGTTTTTCTTACTGAATTTTCTATTCTCGGAAATGCATGGAAAGTTTTGACTAAGTCTTCCAAAAGCATTGAAGAGAATTGAGGCATATATTATGTGAAGCTTTAGCCCAACTTCTTATCATTCAGAAAACTGACATGAATAGAACAGAATTTATATGGAAGTTTTTGTAAGCAGTACACGTTCACATCACTTCATTGGTAGTGCCACGCTGACGAAACCTTTGCTGTGGACTTAACTGTGTTACCAGTAGAGAACTTCTGTCAGCATATTTTAAGCAAGCTTCAGCTCAAGACTGTCGCCTCAATTTAGATCTCCCTGTGGATGTGTCTACCTGTGAGCTGTGCTTAAATTCCAATTATAGGCAATAGAGATCTGGCTGGCATTGTCAGTGGAGCTTGAAAATGGGACTCACTGTTTGGCCAAATGAATTGCAGTGAAGTAAATTCCATATACTAAGTCTCTAGTAAGTGTAGTGGGAGCTTGAACACTTGGCTCAGATGCAAAATTTCGAGCCTGAAGTTTAGATGTCCTCATCTCAAGCCTTGTGTCACTTGGAAGCACAGCGTGACTATCAGCAGTACGTTCTCCTTTCACTGAGTTTTTGTTAACTGGCTTTCCAAGTGTAGTTACGGCAGCCTACCTGTAGCTACGGAGGATGGGTGGCATAGCTGTAACCTGTACAATACTTAAGCCACTTCAGAACCATTATATGTGATTTAGGAACATAGAAGCTGTGCTGGATTAGACAGAAAGTTGACTTCGTCCCAATATCTTCCGCAGTGTCCAGTAACAGATGCCTGGAGAAGATCATTAAACAACAATCGTGTAGCAATGTTTCCTCCAATTATTTTTTTTCAAGCCTCCAACAATTTGTGGCTCAGACTGTGCTCTGCCAACAAAAAGAAATGTCTACACATACTTCTAAGACCTTCCAAGCATGAATCAAATGAAACTGGCACAATAGTCTGTTTTCTGAGCCTGCCAAAAAGCAGCCTTAAACCAGAGCTGATGATTTCTGTTCTTGCCTTGTTTGTCCTGAAGTTGCCGATGCTGAAGCCTAATCACAATTTAAATTACATTAAACATTATTGACCTTCTCATTGTTGACATGCTAACTAAACAACAGGCTCGTGTGTGCTCTTCTGTCATGGTGGATATTAGATGAGAATTGAGGGAATAGTTGGTTGTTAGCTGTGGGAAGGCTTAGGCTCACTCAAAACATTTACATTATCCTAAATCTTGTAGAAAGCGAGGACGTGAATGAAAAAAATGGTTTTCCTCATGAAAGTGTGAAAACAGCAGCAAAAGCAGAGGAAATTGTATGCCTGCAAGTTATCCCACCAGCTTATATACCGCTGAGGAGAACACAGCTTCAAGGCCCACAGACCCTTCGGTAGAGCTTCTGAACAGACAGGGTTTGGAACATTTCAGATTGTGTGGGGAAGGATTTGTGAGCCGTAAGGTTCTCATGTTTTCCTCTACACATTTCAGGTTTCAAATAAAAAAAATGCTCTGTCTTGGCAAACTTGCTTTTTACAGGTTATTCACCTATCACAACTATCACAAAAAGCACCCTTGCCAAACTTGAAGGCTTTACTGTCCCCATTTTTAGGTGTCTTGACATCCACACTATTTACTTAATGTATTTTCTTGCAAAGGTGGAAAAAGGAGGCAGCTAGTGGGAAGGAGGAACAAAGTAGTGATTTATAGAGAGCCTGAAATCGCCACACTTAAAGGGACTTTTGCTTTTCTACCTTGATTACATGTGTTGAGTCACTGATTGAGGTGTTGGGTGACCATCATTTGTGTCCTCTTGCCTTTGTTCCTGTATAGGTAACTGGGCAGCTCAGGGACAGATGGGGTATCCAGTCAGGAGTTCTGAATTGCAATATAGCCTTCCTCCGTCGTGTGTTGACCTTGGCCAGATTGCGTTTCTTCTGGTTGCCACATGTTTTTTCATGCAGTTTTAGAAGCAAAACTTGGTAGTTTATTTCTAAAATTGAGACTTAGGGAGTTTTTAAAGCTTCTTTGGAGTACTCAGAGCATGAAGTGGACACTGTAGTAAAATTGTAATACGTACGTTCTCTGATAAAAAACATTATAGCTTAGATTACAGTTACAAGAGAGAAATATGAAGTTTAATTTCTTCAGTTTTGGTATATGCTAGGAATTGAGGAACAATAATAACTGACCTCTGATTGACTTACATGCTATAAATTCAAGTAATTTCCTAAGTTGCGACGTGCACTGGAGCAGGCTGCCCAGGGAGGGTGTGGAGTCTCCTTCTCTGGAGACATTCAAACCCCGCCTGGACGCGTTCCTGTGTGACCTGCTGTAGGGGATCCTGCTCTGGCAGGGGGGCTGGACTAGATGATCTCTGGAGGTCCCTTCCAACCCCTGACATTCTGTGATTCTGTGATTGATACAAAATAGAAAATCTAGAAGGTAATTTCGAGGACTCCTGGAAATGCTATTAGTGGTATTTTGCACCTTTTCTAATCAGAAGTTCAACTCAAGGCCATTAATTCTTTTTATGTTGCCGTCATATTTCATTGTGCTCTTAAATACTTGTTGTTACTTAAGATAGTGTGTTTGACATTAGAGGTGCTGACAGTGGTTAGCATCTGTAAGCAATGCAGAGCTTTTCTAGATGATGAAGAAATCTTTGTAGATTATCAGAATTGTCAGAGAAGACATTAATCACTGTTTATACTAAAATTTCTTTGCAGTCTCCTTGATGACAGGATGCTACGGTCCAGTTCTTGTTAGTCGCAGATTTGTTTGAGTGCAGTTATCAGTAGTTAAATATTTTGAAATTTGTTCTTACAGTAATGTGTTAAATTGTTTAAGTAAGGACAGATGGCTTGGGTGCATTTTTGGGTATAGTATCATAAAATAAAAATTGCCTATTGTTATTGTAGGTTTTGTCAATTGACCTTTGTTAAGCAAAGTAGTTCATAATCAGTGAAGCCCTTTTGTCCTTTTGATTAAAAAATGTTTTCCAATGCCTAATGCTAACATTTAACTTTACTGTACTAATTGGGTTGCAACTAAGTATTTATGCAAAATTGCTATTTTAGCCTTCCTTAATGCTTTCCTTCTATAGGGTTGTTATCTGTCCAGTTGCTACGACAGTAGTACTATAAAGTAATTATAAGGGCAATAAAATAATGATAAAAATGGTAAATATGACCTCTGATTTGTTCTTCGTACCATCTGAATAAAATCTTATGTTATCATAAGCACAGGCATCTCTTTTTCATTTGAACTTGCACTGAGTGTTGGAGTATTTCGAAGTATGGAGGCAGCAGGAAGGTTGATGTGAAGTTGGAATACATCTTTTGTCAATTTTATTTTTATTAAATCATGGAGGAAGGTTAGAAGGATATAAAGAGCAGATAGTTTCTCTTGTCACTGTTTTTTCCAGTTTGGCCCTCTGTTTCCATTAAGGCCAGCACCATTCGTGATGTTCACCCGAGCTTCTAAGCCACAGGCAGAGCTCACCTTTTTGTTCAGCTGATTTTTGGTGCAACTGGGATTCTAGCCCAGCGGTACAAGTTTTTGTCTTCCTGGACGTTTTCTTCAGGGTTCCTGCTACTCCAGTTAGTGGAGCATGTACATATTAGAAAAGAGAAGAGATGATCGATCAGGTTTTCTATCATTTTCTATTAATCACTTAGTTCTTCCTCTTTTACTGTATTTGTATAACAGTGTCATTTTTGATCCAATGGGATTAGTGAATAAAGGGAATTTCAGAATGACAATTGAAAGACCACATAACTATTTGCTTTTGAAAACGAGGTCCTTTTCTGTCTGTATGAAAAAACAGTTTTAAATTATGGAAATTAAATAGTAAGAAGTAGCAGATGTCTGGATAGTATCAGAGCTCTGCTGCTGTAGGCAAGTGCAGGACCTGGCTAAAGAAGGTGGTTGGTAACCAGTGAAGGATTTCTTGAGTAGAGACAGTCTGCTGACTCTGCTTTAGTGATGTTTATTTTATTGAATGTACTATGAATAAGTACTGAACTATCTCTCTTTATACCTTGTAAAGTTGTTTTTGTGTAGAACAGGACTACAAAATTATTTGATCCATGAATAAAGCAGTGTAGGACTTACTTTGACAGCTTACCGTTTTCCTGTACCTCGGATTCACCTTCTGCCCCCCTCACATAACGCTTTATCTTCTGCTCGTGCTAAGGAAACTGAGGACTCCGTACCGTGCCCAATGCTGTCCTCATCCACTGTGGCAAAGACACTTCCAGTTCGTGGACAATGTGCTTTATTTCCTCCTTCCACCTCCTACTGTCCTGATGCCGTATTTTAGCCCTGGAGTAGTAAAGTAGTATTTGTTACTGACTTTATTTAGCAGAACTTTTAATGTTTTTTAAAAACGAATATAGTTCACTGTTCACATGCCTCCTTTCTCTGTGGAAATCAGTTAACTGTAATAGCTGCTTACTTGTTCTTCTGGGGTCATGGCGTGTGGCCGGGTTTCAAAGAAGCATTGGCTTCTACTGCTGGAAATGTAACTCTTCTCATCAGCAGCTGTTGCCAAAAACATCCCTTTGGGCATTTGTTTCTTCAGACTGCTTTATCTCTCTTATAAATTCAGGAAATGTTGATATTCTGTGCTTTTTATTTGCTTCAGATGATATATACCACATTGTTTTTAAAGTGTGTGTTTTACTTAGCTGCCAAATGCTTTTCATTGCCAGTGCAGTTTAGCAGATGGGTTTGAAGGGTTCAATTAAATGTAATTTGGGCTTCCATTTTTCTTCCAGCATCTTTACATGGTTCCTTAAATCAACATTAACATTTTCCAAGGCTTTGCAGTAATCCTGTAGTTTGCTCATTTGTAGTAATTTCATCATTTAGTCATATCACATTTGGGAAAAGATATCTTCTGATTTTATGTTGTTATGTACCGTTGTTGATTGATAGTTTTGAAAAACAGGTGTGATGTCTAAAACTGTCGTTTATATCACTATTTAATGCATTATTGCCAGTAAACGTTGTAGTCTTTGAGCGCTTGGAGTTTTTTCATCATTTTCTTTCCCAGTTAAGTAATTCTTAAGGTTAATTATGGGATCTAAAAAAGTCTTTGTTGAATATTTCGTTGAGGGACATGTTTTGGACCTTAGCTACTTCCAAGTTCCTGTTCCTGCTTTTTTTTTTTTTAAACAAGGAATATCTTTGAAAAACGTGTGGCCAGTGAGAGTTGGGCCGTAGCTGTAATTTGGGCCCCAGTGGGAGCGTCGAGTACCAGCTCGTGCAGGGAGTTGTGCACTGGTCAGTGTGCGGCTGTAGTTCAGGAAGTCGGAGGCTTTGGGGTATATTTTCATGATCTCACGTCTACATTCAGGATTTACCTTTCACAGCAATCCTCAGCGAGTGTTTACTGAGTATATTGGTTCCTAGAACAAATTTTTTGCGTGACTTTGGTTTTGTTGGCAGTCCTTCAGTGTAATTACTATTGCTGCCTTCTTCACCTGCTTGAGAAACTCTGTGTAATTGCTTGCTTGTCTTGTTGCCCCTCCTCTCCTCTGCATTTCAGCTAGTCAAGTAACGGAATACATCTTTTGCCTACCGGTAGTAGGTGTTAGAGACAGGAGTAGAGGTGAGAAGTCCTGCAGATCTGAAGATTAGACTAAGTGTGGTAGCTCAGAAACATGGCAGTAGCTGTCCTTGGTGACCTGCTTTAATTTCTGTTCCAAAGCATTTTATCTTTTTAGGCTGCGGTTGTGTTTAGCATAAACTAATATTTTTTTCTTTCTCCTGTCCCTGAGTTGTGGTGCAGGCAAATATTTTCCTGGAGATGTAAATTTCATCTGGTTTTAAGGATATCAAGGTAGCTGTTAACACAGGCAGCTTTGTGATTTCTGTTTTCATACAGGCTGGTTTTGGTATCTGTGGACTTGTAGTAGCACTGTTTCATGCCTAATTTCATGTCAGGCTTTGAAACAGAAGAATGACAGTGATAAATACTGTCTCTCTTCAAAGAATTGAGCAGACGCAGTATGTAATTTTTTTTCGGTTGGTTTCTGTTCATATTTGGATGTTACTTGACACTAGAGCTAGCAACCAAACATGCCAGCATTGATATTATATTTTTGTTATGAAAAACAAGAGTCCCCAAGCTCAGTTGTTGCTTTATGTATGTATGTCTTCCTGTGAGCCGCTGACCTCTTTCTTCTTAAGTTTACTCCACATCTTACGGTGCTCTGCTCTAGCCTTAAAAACTGTTGTTGCCTTGGTGAAAAAGTGCAAAAGCGTGTTACAGTTCTTCAGGGACTGTAACGAATCCAAGAAGGAAAAAAGGTTGATTAACTGAATCAGGAAGGTGTGGGTGATATTTTACAAGTGGACCAGTGGAATCTGTTCCCTCTTGACTAAACAACTCAAGGGTTATTGGGTAGTTCTTTCTGAGAAATTATTTCTTTACAAATGTGACTATGGTCTTTAATAGTAATTATGACTTCTCAAAGTTTGATGCTATTACTTGTGTAACCTTGAAAGGAGAGATGAGAAGAAAGTGATGGGTTGTGTAATGCATTATCATCCCAGAAAGAATTGTATAATGTCAGTAAGATTTTTGGTAGAGCATGATGTTTCATTTCCATTTGCATTTCTGATTATAGCGTCTGCAGTTTTACATTACAGCGTACAGAGCTTTGTGGGATTTATTTACAGCCTATTGACAGGGTACTGTGGTCTGCCTTTGTTACGCAGAGTAAGTCTCCAAGTCTCTTTGTTGAAGACATAGCTCAGGTTAGATAACATACAGAAGAAAAGTTCTTTTCTGTGACAAGAAGAATCCCGGTCCTTGGAGTGCATTTAGACTGGGTTTTGTTAAAGATTTCAAATAGGAAAGATACGAGAGTGCTGCTGAAAGATGCTGTCTGCTAGTTTACTCCTTCCTACTGGGCAACATGTTTGTCCGTTAAATGACGCTGGGGAACAGGTCTAGCTGAAAAAACTGGGTTTTGAACAGTGTGTTATGTTTGGTTTTCAGCGATGTGCATATTGTAAGCACCTTGGAGCCACTATCAAATGCTGTGAAGAGAAATGTACCCAGATGTACCATTACCCCTGTGCTGCTGGAGCAGGCACATTTCAGGATTTCAGTAACTTGTCCCTCCTTTGTCCAGACCATATTGATCAGGCTCCTGAAAGATGTAAGTACAAAGTATTCAACTGACACAATTTCACCAGATTTTATGAAAACTGCCCTGTGGCAGGATCAACTTCAGAGTGCTTCTGTTTAGACCTATTTTCCCAATTCACCCAAGAATTCAGGTATGTTCAGGTATGAGAAAGATGCAGGTTCATACCCTTCTGTTTTTAAAATGTGACAGTGGTGCACAGCAGAGTTAGTATTTCTCTCTTTCTTATTCCCTCACTCATTCATTCATTCATTCATTTATTTATTTGTTTGTTTGTTTGTTTAAATTTATTTATTTATTTTACTGGCGAAGGGTTTGCTCATGAGGTTCTTCCATCGGGATTTAGTTCAAATCAATAGACTTGCTTACTTGCCGTAACTGAAATTAGAGCAACAATATTGCAAACGCTTCAGCTAAATAATAGGTTTAAATCTGTTAGGAGCTTTATTTTGTACTTGTTCCGAAGAAGAGTTAATCTTAATGCTCTCTTTTTGTCTTAAGGAGAGTAAAACTATTTCTTTTGGTAAGACTTTATTAAGGTTTAAAATGAATGTACTTTTGTTACAAAAAGATTAGTTGAGTGTATCAGAAGACCAAATTAAAAGAGTGGTTATTAAGTATATTAATTAAATTTGAATTTCTTAAGAACGATCAAGTTTTGTATGATTAAGTACTGTTAAAGAATTTCTTGGCTTTCTTAAGTTCTTGGAATTGTGCATCGTTTTGTACAGAATAATAACTGAAAACAATTATTTCTTTGTAGCAAAGGAAGAAGCAAATTGTGCAGTGTGCGACAGCCCTGGAGACCTCTTAGATCAACTTTTTTGTACTACCTGTGGCCAGCACTACCATGGGATGTGCCTGGACATACAAGTTACACCTTTAAAAAGAGCAGGTTGGCAGTGTCCTGATTGCAAAGTGTGCCAGAACTGCAAGTAAGTGAAACTTAAATAGGGTCGTGGAGGAGGACATTGTGAGATTTATGTGCTGTGGTTTTAAAACATCTGTTTTATTAACTGTTCTTTTTTTTCCAAAAAATGTAGATGATTTGTCCACATATATCAGTTCTGATATTGTATTAAGTAGCTGAACAAATGCTTTTGTTGGGAGCTTTCTTCTAGAAGAGCTGGGCTGGAACTTGGATAACACATATATAACACAGGGTTGTGCATTATGTCCCCAGACTTACCAATATCATAGAATTATACAACAGTTTTGGCTGGAAGAGACCTTCAAGATCGTCAAGTCCAACCTTTTCCTGGCTCTGTCAACAGCACTAAACTGTGTCCTTCAACGCAACATCTACCCTTCTCTTAAACACCTCTGGGGATGGTGACTCAGCCCCTTCCCTGGGCAGCCTGTTCCAGTGCCTGACAACCCTTTCAGTAAAGAAATTCTTCCTAATATCCAACCTGAACCTCCCCTGGTGCAACTTAAGGCAATTTCCCCTTGTCCTATCACTTGCCCTTAGGGAGAACAGACCAACCCCCACCTCTCTACAACCTCCTTTGAGGTGGTTGTAGAGAGTGGTAAGGTCTCCCCTCTATCTCCTCCAGGCTAAACAGCGCCAGATCCCTCAGCTGTTGCTTGTGTGACACATGTTCCAAATCCTTTCCCAGCTTGGCAGCCCACCTCTACCCTCTCCAGCACCTCAGTGTCCCGCTTGTAGGGAGGGGCCCGGAAGTGGGCACAGTACTTGAGGTGTGGCCTCACCAAAGCTGAGTATCTTGGCAGTTTCTGGAGAGCAGCAAGACCTTCTGACTTTTTCTTCCTTTTATACAAGAGGATTTTTCTCAGATTTACCAAACAACAAATTAGGTTATTGCAGTGCCTGTACAGTCTGGGAACCCGTGTTCTTACGCAGCTGACATTTCAGCTGTGTGTGTACCACATGCTGAGTAGGTCCTCTGCCTTAGACCCTCTCTTCTATTTTGTAATAGCTTTCAGGGCAGTTAATGAGTCATTATGAAAACAAAAACGTGGCTTAGTCGAGCAAAGAAGAAAAGTGACATGAGTGACCATGATTGAATTGTTACACCAGACAAATACTGAGACAAGAAAGCATAATTTTTTCAATATTTTAAGGGTTAGCTTAGAAAATTCTTGACGTTTGTTGTACACTTGTTCTCATATAACTTAATCTGATGGGCACTGCAGGGTTCTTTTGCTTGCTTGTTTGGTTGGGTTTTTTTAAAGGGCTTACTAGAAAAGAATTAAGTGTTTTGTTCGGCTTTAGTCAGATCAGCTGGGACAGTGTGACGGAAAAAAGCCCCATGGACCTGATCAGTTGGTGCTTTTCAGTTTTCCAGGCTGAACACTCAGTGTTTGCTAACATTTAGATTCACCGCTTTAAAGACGTTCCCTGATCACACACAGCTGATAGCAGCACCAGCAATGAAGTTAGAATAAGCACATTCTAAAAAATATCCCTAAAAATGCTGTGCTAGGTAATTACAGTATTTGCTAACAAACCTTCTCTCTAGTGGAAAAGTAGAAGAAAATGTGATGTTTTTATACCTATTACTTTATGGGGTGTGGCAGTTTCATGTAAGTGTTGAAGAACGGCATTTTAAGCATATCTCCATGTGAAGAGAGAGCAATTTACTCTTTTTTAAAGCAACAGGTCTCCCAGGTGGTGAAAGAGTAGCTAGTAATTTCTTTAAAATAAGCAGAACAAACAACACTTTTAGATATTAGCAAACTATTCGTCTTACTCTGAGCAAATTTATTTTAGCACTGAAGTTTGTGGTGGAGCTCTGTAATACGTGTCTGTGGGAAAATTGAAATCTCTTCCTTTGCTGTTTGTTTTGCTCTTGCAGTCATATTGGTTGACACTGGAGGAGCTCTGGTAGGCAGAGGTGATGGCTCGTTTTTTCCTTTGGAAAAAATACAGTTAGACTGTAGGAACAAATACAATTGCACATTCTTTTCAGAACGAAATAAAGTACTTATTTCACATTTTTGAACTGATTGCGATACAGAGAGGCTGTTAAATGTGCCTCTGTGTGTGTAAATGAAAGTGAGCTTATTTCTAGAAGTTGGAATGGTGGCACAGGCTCAGTACTTCTTAAAGTAAGCATAGAAGTATAAATTTGAGAGAAGTATCTTTGGAGCTCTTTTTAAGGGATGTTCATATATTTTCATGTGCTCAGCTGTGTGTCTTCCTGTTTAGACTTTTCATTAAATAATATTTTTTTTTGTTATGGCTTGTTTAAATATTTTTTTAACCACTTGTTACTTTTCTTAGGCATTCTGGGGAAGACAACAAGATGTTGGTGTGTGACACTTGTGACAAAGGCTACCATACTTTCTGTCTGCAGCCAGTTATGGACGCTGTACCAACAAATGGTTGGAAATGTAAAGTGAGTTGAAAGGTTTCTGAATAATTTGTTGTCATTATAGGGACCCAAATTTTGTCACCCGCCTCATGCTGTTCTAGATGTGTTGCAAACTGCAGTCGCCCTGTAGCATAACTTGTAATTTCTGAAGGGATCCCACTCGTACGTAGTCCTGTGGCTTTGCAGCTGCTGTGTGAGAGTAGCTGCCAGTGCAGTGACAGTAAATCAACCCCCATAGGGGAAAAAGAGAAGTATAGGAGCCAAGTGGAGTGAATAACCTTCATTTAGTGACGGCTCCTCATCTACTGTAAACTGAAATATAAACTAAAACCTATACAGTAGTAGTATATGTAATCTATACTGTGAAGGCTCTTTATATTCAACTTGCTTACCGGAATGGCAGTTCTGCAGCTCAAGGGTTCCTTTGCATTTGAGGAGGGCAGGATGAATTTGTTGTTTGATCAGTAGCTTTGTGAGTAAGTAATAATAAAAATAAAATTTCAGCATAACAAGGGAAGTCCCTGTCTATGTGATGTATGTAATTTTATAATCACTTTGTGGCAGACATTAAATGACTCAGATTAAGAGCAAAAAAGTTTGATCTCCTAAGAAATACTCCTTTCAAGTCACGGAGTAGAGCAAGGAAAGTTTTGTTGCTGTTGCACCGACTCTTCATGCTCTGTTATCAGATCCTGCATAATTTATTAGTGTTATCAAGGACAGAAACTTTGTTTAATTTAGTTCTAAATGGGAAAATGTCAGTTAATGGCAGTTGTGTCGCATTGTGAAATACCGTAATTAACAACTAAATTCTTGTGATCTCTAGAACTGTAGAGTATGTGCTGAGTGTGGCACACGAACAAGTTGTCAGTGGCACCATAATTGTTTGGTATGTGACAGTTGTTACCAACAGCAAGACAACTTATCTTGTCCTTTCTGTGAAAAACTGTGCCTGCAAGACTTCCAGAAAGATATGTTGCATTGTCACATGTGCAAAAGGTAAGAATCTTATTTTTTGTTAAGTTGTACTCAGATGCCTGAAGCTCACGACGAGCTGTGTGGTGTTGATGTGTTTCGGTGAAGGATGCAGAGTGTGTTTGATGTACAGTGCTGTAGCACCTTGTGCAGTGTCTTCATCCTGCATCCCTAAGAGCGATGAGCAGTAGCAGGTAGTCTTATTTTAGTCTTAGCAAATAAGTTTCAGTTGGCACCTACCTGAGCTGTACGGAGATGCGTGCTGCTGCTTCTGGCATTGTCTCTGGTTTGTGAGTAAGCAGACTAGAAGAATCGTCATCCTAGCTTTTAAAGACTGTTGTTTGCAATGGTCTATTTTTTTTTTTTTTTAGTTTTTCAAGTGCATATTCACTGTTTCATTTTATGACTTTTGCTATGCCAGTCATTATAAAAAAACGTTTAAGAATGTAGAGTGTATTTCATATTCAATGCTATTTTACCTTGCTGTGCAGTATCTTGGTATTGTTATAGATGTTGTGATGTCCAGTTGGCTTCAGTGAGAGCTCAGGTCTTCATGGTTAAATTTATTCATTGCTTGATTTACTGGCATATCATGCTTGTTTCTCTAGAAATATCAGTAATAAAAACATCGATTGAATTTTGTTTTCCGCATAGGAATAGAAAACATTTTTAAAAGTTTTTATTTTTTTAAATTGATTTTTACTAGGATACTTTATATTTTATTCTTAAAATCATGGTCATGCTATATTAATCTCCCCAGGTGGATTCACATAGAATGTGACAGATCTCCAGGTAGTGAGTTGGAGTCTCAGTTGAAAGACTATGTCTGCACTCTTTGTAAACAAGGAGAAGGGGATCAGACTCAGCCATGTGATCTGATGGACACTTCTGAACTCATTCCTGGACCTGATGGTGTAACAGGTAATCAGATGTAATCTGTATAATTTCAAACAGCTGACATCAAATACAAATATCTATAGCTGTCTCACTAAGTCTTTTGTGAACCAGCCACTCATTCTACTATTTGGAGTTGATGCATTCCTTTATTTAGCAGCAACTTCTCAAGCAATTCATGGGTAAGCAGTCTTCTCAGTATGCTTTCTGGCTTCAGGGTCCTTTATTAGAAACATAGGCAAATAAGCATCTTAAGCTTTAAACTTCTCTCTCTCTTTTTTTTTTTTTTTAAGTGGTACAGTTCATAGATGTATTGGTTTCAGAGCCGATCTCTGTTATCCATTTGTGCCTAACAACCAGGCCCAAGCTGGGTAGATGTTCCTGGAGACATCCAGTTTTCCCATTTCCCTCTTGCTGCCTGTCAGTCTCGTAGCGCTCGTTCTCCTCACAGTGTCCAGGTGGGACACAGCAGGGGAAGCTGCACTATGTTCAAGGGACAAGTATGTTAAACTAAACAGCTTTAAATCAGGTGTCCTTTAGTCATGTTTCTGAGAGATTCTTGTCTAAATGGACATATTCAGCAAAAGATGGGAAGGGAAGTTACAGGAAAAGGTGAAACAATTTTTAAAAAATTACTCAGTAACAGTGAGGAAGCACAGGGAGAGCTTGGATCTGAGTCTGGTGGGTCATGCACAAGACCTGAGTAATGAACTTGTAGCTGAATGCTTTTGTGGGTTTCACACCATGTGCTCTATTGGATAGCACCTACTCTCATCCTCCCAAAGAAGTACAGCTGCAGTTAAATGTGGAAGCAAGGTGAAAATCTAACAGGTTAACTGCAGCTCCGTTGCTGGTGCTTAAACAACACTTGTGCATTGATCTGTTGTTAAAAGAAATGGATAGTTTTCAAGAACCTGTCGATTTTTGACAGGAAAAGGGAAATGATGGACTACAACAAGACTTTAATTTTTGTGCATTGAAACTGATATTTTGTGTAAACAAGTCATTCTCTTTGATGTTAGCTTGTACACACGTAAGTGCGTACCTTCTGTGAGCAGTAAAGAAAGGATGCAAAAGATAATCCTGGAGGAAGGCCAGTGACAGTGGGTAAATGTATATAAATGAGCAGAAGAACTCTGGCAGCAAACACATGCGTAGAGTTAGAAAAAGTGACGACTTCAACCTTTGAAGATCACTTCCATTCTGAAAGGTCAGTAGAGGCTGTCACACTCTCAGGCAGTGTGTTCAGAACATTTTAGGAAGTTGTGCGAGTTGTAGCCAAAACTTTCACTGAAAAAAACCTCCCAACCTTGTACTGAAAATCCTTTTGAATAAGTAACAGGTTTATTTGAAATGCTAGAGTTTTAGCTAATACTTGAGACTTGTAGCTGGTAGAAGCATTGAGAAGCATACTCTTCTCCCCGAGGAAGAACAGGACTGTCATCTCAGCTACTAGCAGTAATCTGGAGCTATTACATCAGTACAGTCAGGCAGTGTTTTGTACCCAGGAGAGCACTTTTGTACATTAAAATCAAATTTGGAGCCAATCTAAATGATCATTTCCTCAAAGTTAAAATATCACTTTAAAGTTGGTGGAGTCTGAGAACAGTTTTTAGGTACTAAAAGTAGCATCACCTAATGATTCCTGGATTTTTGAACTTCAAAGGCTTTCTTGAGCAGAGAGCTGTATTTGTATGACTTTTTTTTATGCTGACATCCATAGAGGATCAGTTCCTTTTGAGTTAACATTTACTGTATACCTAGTTTTTCCTGCTCCTACTTGTCTGGTTGATTTTAATGAGTTTCCTTAACTGAAAAAGCTTTTACATAAGTTTAAAAAAAGTATTTCCTGGTTCTGTGCTCAATAACGACACTGTCAGTGCTCAGTAGCACCTTTTCCATACAAATTCCTGTGTTTAATAGGAGGAGCTCACACATTAAGGTATCCTAGCTCAAAAGTGGCAAAATGTAGCTTGCTTGTTGTTAAACAGGTAGGTTGAAAATCAGTGCTCCAAGTGCTGATAGTAGATGGAACCTCTGTGCCAGAAGCCATTGCAGCCTTCATTCTACAAGTTCCGTTGACTTTAGGAATTTAGCAATTTTGTTATTGCTCAGTTAATGCAAAAGTCTATGTCTCCGTGTAAATTAAATTTTCACAATCAGGTGTACGTAGTTGCCATAGATGCAGTTTTTCACAGTGTTTTTCGCGGTCTGAAAGGTATAAAACGGCTCCAGCATTACTGAGGGGAAGGCTCTTAATCTTTAAGGACTGCTACAGAATCCTTCTGACACGCGGAAAAAGACTCTATAACCCAGGAGGTTATAAAGTAGGTGTGTTTTAATAAGCACGCTGGTGCACGGGGGATCTCTCCTCCAAAGACATGCACACCTGAACGATGCAGTTCCCTTAGTTATATGCAGTGAAAGTTGCATATTCATGAGATGCCTATACATATTCATGAGCTATCCCAAAAAAGGCACTCAGTTCCGGGGGTTGGCTGCTCCTCCTCTTGACGTTTGTGCAGTGTGTCCTGGTGGTCGTGGGCAGGGGTCTTCAGGGATGAAGGCCATAGGTCTTCCTCCTAGTGAACTTTTCACCTTAGTCCCAAAACTGTTTGTCCTCAGCACTTTTCATAAGGTATCTTGTCCTCGAATTCCACAAGGGGCTTCGTCACTAGATGGTCATTGTCAGATACCCCTTATCATCAGTGTCCTTGTCAATTGTCTTTGTTTTATGTTCTTTTACAATGAGTACTACACAGCCTCCATCCTGTCAGCTTTTGTTCTTTTACAGCTGGTGCTAGACAACTCCCCCTATTGTGTACCAGAGGCCTCTGACTAACTGCCACCTAAGGATCCTGAGAGATTGCTTCTCATCTCGCGGGTTGCTTCTTCTCCAATCAGTTCTCCTTCACAGCTCATGGGATGCTACTCCCCCCATCAGTTCTGACCTTCTCATTGAGCTGTTCTGTCCCAACTCCTATCATGTCGTTAAACATCATTGTCTTAGCCAAAAGGTCAAACAGTGACAGCAACTACTGATGCCAAACTAATAGAACAAACATCATTTCCATTTTGGTAACTTCTTTGCCTCTCCTTAAGCTTGTACAAATGAAGTGGAAATGGAGAATGGTGGCGAGGATGCGACATTTCAGGAACAGCCCATCACTGGTGGTGGCCCTGGTCAAGAATCAGCTGCTGGATGTGTCGCAGATGGTAAGAGCTTTGCAGTCTGAGAAAATGCCAGTACAGAACCCTCTTCCATTCAGTAAGGTTTGTGGCACTTTTAAATTTAAGAGGAAGAAGCATCTGGAAAGCAGTAGGAGAGAAATGACATCAGTTTTGATATCTGAGCTCTTAAGCAAACATACTAACTCTTTTGCCAGAGAAGTATTTTATTGAAGACAAAGGTAGTCTTCTGAATATTTGTGTAGGAAAAGCCTGCTTTACTGTTTTGGTGGACTGACTTTCTCTAAAAGCTGGAGATACAGTTACCGCTATCTGTAGCTATTCAAATATTATAGTCACTCACTTTCTCTTCAAGCCTGATTTCTGACTCCACTGGATTAGTTTCCCCTGGTGAGTTTGGGGCATGCTGTAGAACTTCTTTCTGATTTATATGCTTTGTGGTTGTAACTCCACAAGTATCTTTGGTTAAGGATTTCTTCTTTTCTTTTTTCCCTTTGTAAGTAAAAGATAATTTGTTTAATAAAAGAATTTACTCATCCAGATGGGAGGTGGTGCCATAGCTCATAGTTTGTGTTCTAGCTCACCGATTACAAGACGTACCAGCCAAAGAGAAGAATGCAAATAGAACGTTTTCTGGGTGAAGTCCTCTAAATCTGTTAGTGACTGGTATCAGTGACCAAGAACTTTGTGCTGTGTCCTGTCCATTCACAGCCAATCTTGGAGTGTGGTGGCTCTAAGGGGAAATGAGAAACTTGCATTTAAAGCCAAAGCAAAAAAAAAAATACCTTGCAGGTTAATTGATCACTCTTTTATGCATCACAGCCTGTGGTATAAGCACCATGATTTAAAACTGTCGGTGAAGACACATTCCTAATAGAATTCTTGGCTTTGAACTGTAGTGACTGAGGAGGTTGTTGCCGTGTGAGTTTAAGAAGAGTGCAATAGAAAGTAAGTGGCCTGGGAGAGAATCGGGGTCCATCAAAAGGAAAATACGAGAAGCCAAATTCAGAGCAAAGAATGTGGTTCTCTGTAGAATGGATACAACACCCTGGAACCCCTTAATGAAGAAAGTCGTGAATGAAAGGTGCTTGACTGGGTTGAAGGGAAGACTAGACAAATATTTTTTGAAAGAAATCTGTAAAAAAATTAGTAAATTAAAAAACAGTATCAACCCTTTTTGTTTGAGCTGATTTCACAAAGTCTGAAAGAGTGCAAAGAGGGCAGTGGTTTTTTATTTGTACTTAGCCTGTTCTTCTTATCTGTCTGCTTTTCCAAAGTGTTGAGATAGTTGAATTTACGCTAGCATACATTTTCAATGTGCAGAAATGAAAAAGGAGAATGTACTTCTAGCTGCCTACCTGGAAAGATCTGTTCCGGTTCCTCAAAAATTAAACTTGGGTCTGCTTTCTTGAATTTACTCTGCTATGTTTCCAGGCAAGAAAAAACAGTGAACTAAGACCACAGGCTACTATAAACATAGGTACAAAGAAAGATGTTTATGAAGTATATTTTAAGCTCCGTATTAAATTCACTTAAGTAAATTGATACACACTTGGTGTACTTGAAGTGTACCAAGTAGACTTGTTGACGGGTACACCTCTGTAAGGTTTTCTTTCTCATACTGAGCCTGTAATATAATTGTACTTAGTTACAGGTGTATCACCCGAAGAAAAGGCTGCAGAACTGGAAACAGAAGTCCCTGTTGAAATTAATTCAACTGAAGTGGAAATGTCTCCTAAAAAGACACCAGCATCTGGTGACAGTCAGACTGAGAAAATGATGGACGTGATGAAAGGTGTTCCAGCTGCAATACAGCAGGAGTTAGACAAACAAGTGGAAGAGACACAGCTGCCACAAGGTAGTGTGGAGGTATCAGGGGGATCCACAGTAGACTCTCGGTCTCTGTCTTCAGTACCTGAGACTGTAACTGTGACGCCAGAAATACAGGAGACTGACAGTAAAGGAGATATTTGCATCCCTGTGGAACAGCAACTGGAAATAATCAAAGTGCAAAATGATGTAGAAAAAGGAGAAACCCATGAAAAGTCAGAAACACCAGCTCTTCTAGAAGCAGAAACTACTTCTGCAAATGAAGGTGTTGCAAATAGTTCACCAGTTGGAGACAAACCCATAAAATCACCAGCTGAGACTTACCCCTCGCTTCCCCCAGCAGTTAATACAAGCAAGACAAATGCATCTTCCTTGCCAGGTATTTCATTAGACTTGCATTCTGCACGAGATGTGCAGCACAGTCAGCCCCCAGCATTGCCTTCCGCTGCTGGAAGTGCTCTCCCAACGACTTACATATCAGTCACTCCAAAAATTGGCATGGGAAAACCAGCCATCACCAAACGGAAATTTTCGCCAGGAAGACCCAGATCAAGACAGGTAAGCATGTGGAGTATTTCCATATACAGTTATGAAGCACGTAGTTCAAAGTTCAGCTTAGTGCATTAAATTCACCCTTTTTTTTAGGATCTAGTGTGCATTTATTCTTCTAAGTGAACATGTAGTTTGTTCCTTCCAGACAGTAATGTCATGTTAAATAATTGAGAGGTCAGACATCATAAAGGCTCTCTAGTAAGAACTGACGTTTCTTTTGGTTTGTGCTTAGAGCAGAATAACCAAAGATTTGTTACATTTTGTATACATATGCTACAAATGCAGATATGCATAATACTGTGCCTTATAACGTATCTCTTTATCTTTTTCATGTATGTATTTATTTTGGCTAGTTCTTTCAAAGAGTGTTAACATTTCTGAAACTGGCTTTATAGAAAAACCTGTGACAGCTCCGGTTTCCATCACGCTGCCAGATATTCTCTTGAGTGACTCTTTTTTTAATAGTGTTGCAAATAGACGGATGGTTTTGTTACATTAGCAAATGCCATGTAAAAACTGTCTGGGACAAGTTGTTGTGGTTTGACTAGGATTAAGTTTGATAAGTAAGAAGGATCTTTAAGTCTGTTGCTTTCTACAACATCCTGCTTTCTATTCAAGTCCTGTAGCTGTGGGAATAATACTTCATCCATCTGTAGGACTTATTTTGTGTTTTCAGAATTTTACACAAAAAGTATGTCAGTGTGACAAATTAGTCTTTTGTTTCTGTTCTCGTCATAATTTACTTTCAGACTTCTATGTTGGTGATTTCATGCTTTTCTGAGCTTAGTGTTAAAAAAGCTTTTTATATATTGCACAATTCTTTACATTTTTGCGTGTGACCTAAGGGTTCAAAATTCCTCGTTCTAAAGAATAAGTATGAGAACAGTGTTCTGAAAGGGTTAAAAGTGTATAATAAAGATAACAAACACAAGAATTTAAATTTGGAAGGTTTCAGAGCATCTCTTGTTTTGGTTTTTTTTTTATCTTTATGTACAAGCATGTATAAAAATAGTCTTAATACTCTCTACTATCTTAAGAGTTTCTCACCTTATCATGCAGGTTGAAGAGGGATAGACTTCTTAGGCAGTCTAAAATGAATTAATATTTTCTGTTTGAGACATTTATTTGTCTTCTTTCATGTTCTGGTAAGAGTTGTACTTGTTTTTCTGTGCAGTCTGCCCCTGCTCTGCATGGGAACTAGCATTGTGTTGCCGTTGTACTGGCAATAAAATTAGCTAACCACCAGAGAACCCACTGAAGAAAACATAAAGACTTACCCCAGCTATAAATGCCTGTAGCAGAATAGATGCACATCCTAAAAAATAAAGAAAAAATCAGCTGTAAAAGTAGCAGTGTGTATGTTCTATGTATAACATAGACGTTAACCTCTTCATATGTGGTATAAAGAAAACTGAGTTGGTTAGTATGTGGTGTAAAGAAAACGTGAGTTGAATTACAGTTATGTCAGGTGTAATACAGTATCCGGGCTGTGATGTTAAATCTACGTAATCTGTTCAACAGCTTGCACACTGTATTTTGAAATAAAAAGGTACTTCGCAGCTTAGCAGTTCCAGTTATAGGATCGGACAAGGTTACTTGTAAAATTCATGATCTGTCTTGTAAAAGTGTGTTGGAAGATTTCTTCTGATTTCAATGATCTTTGTCTTACACTTAAACACCTAGTAACCTGGGACTTTCATGAAGCAAATAGCAATTTTCTGGTAAGAAAAGCACATGCATCCTTTGTTTTAAGTCCCAGTACAGTTTCTTGCTTTCCATTGTTTATTCAGTTTTAGCACAAGTTGGTACCTTGTGGAAACTAGTGAAAAATTGTCTTGATTAAGGACCGGGAGAAAAAAAATTTAAATTAAGACCCTGTGGATACTTGATTAGTGAAAAATAGAGAGTTTCCTTCATCTTCTACTAGTAATCTGAATTCAGCTGAACTAGATGATAGGGATTTAATGTTGGGGAACTTTTTCAGACTCTTTATCAGTCGGTTTTTACTTCTGTTCATCTGATTTTCCGTGCTGGGCAGGAAGGATACAGGTTTTGTATCTGTAGGTAATAATGTGTATTGTGAAAGAGAAAAAGCTTGTATATAATAGATGGTTTCTAAACCCAACTTTGTTATAAAGACTTCACTTTTCTTTCCACTGTATTTAGGAATTCTGTGTTTATTTTGCTGAAGTTAGTTTTTTTTGTAGGTCACTGTGCAGCACAGTGTCTATCAGGTTTGCAACGTGTCTGTGCTTTAAACAGTGACAAAATTAGCTCTGGTGCTGGAAGTTTGCCTTGTTACCTTCCTGCTTTCGGCCTTTGCTGAGGGGTGAAACCTGCCCAGCGACGGTGTGTAGGGCATAAGTCAAGAGATTTAGAAATGTCCAGTTACAGGTAAGTGCTTTCCTCTTGAGCAAGATGTAATTGGACAAATCCACAGTAGGTGAGGCATGGGTTCAAATGTTTTAGCCTTTGAGTTGCGCACAGAAATTCATTTAGGTTTGATTTTGTGGTGTGGCTTTTTTTAATAATTATTTTTGCCATCAACGTCAGTTTTTTTAAAAGAATTCTGTACTTTTCCAAATCAGGAGTTGCGTATAGGAGCAAAAGCCTCATAATACATTTAGTTGTCAAAGAACCCATGTTTTTATCTAATTGTGCTCAGCTTATGTGTTCTGAAAAAGTGCCCTTTAAATATAGTAATTTTTATGTTAATATTTGTTCTAGTTCTCAAGAAAAAAATGCAACATTTCTCTGATATTTGTGCCAGCATCCCTGTGTATGACTCGCTTTATAAGCAACTCATGATGCATGATTTCATAAACTGATTCAGAAATTGGCAAAAGAGGGAGGAAGCCTTGTAGCTGGAGCTGTAGTCTTCCTTCTGATGCTCTCCCTTGCCTGCCTTCAGCACTCTCTGGGCGCTGACGTGTCCCAGGGTCTGGTTTGGTTTTTTTGTGACTGTTTATTGAGGCAGGTTTGAAAGCAAGTGAAGAAGGTTTTCACCAAGTATAAAACCAAAGAATTAAGATGTGTTGTTTATTAGGACATAACTTAAATGATAACATTTTCTTAGAGACATAAACTTGTTTTAAAATATTTTAGCATAACAGTGTTTCAGTGCTTGCCTATGTGAAGATGATCATATTGTTCCACAATATGTAAAAGGTGGGGAAAACCACTCTGAAGGAAAAGAGGCTTCTGTGCGCTTACAGGCGTAGCAGTTCGGAATAAACCAGGTCATGTGTGGTTCTTCTCTGCTTGTCACTGAAGGGGAATTTTGCCCTCTTAATAATTTTATGGCTCTCTCTGTTTAACTTGTAATACTGTTGAGTTGCTTTGTGTTAGGACCTAGGCTATGCCATACCTACATTTTATGCAGCTGGGTAAGTTCTTAGCAACGTGCCTCAGAGGGCAGTGAAAAAAAAAGTTACCCAAGTGGGACTGGGTTATTTATATTGATTAAAGAGATTGCGGCTCCTGTACTGGGTGAAACTAATGTTGGCTCCACAGCTGCTGGCTTTTGTTGCACAAAGGGACTGTTGTTGCAGAAGTATTTGCTCCTCCAGGACTGCACAGGTTTCACATAGATGTTTCATAAAGAGTGTGATGACTCCGTGGACCCCGAAGACAAGTCGGCAGTAGCCAGTTTCCACAGATGGCTGTATTCTTCAGTTTCTCCTAGAAGATTTAAATCTTCTAATATGTAGTTTACTTTGTTGGAATGTCCCGTTCTTAGGGGTTTTTTTGAAAAAAAAGTTTAAAATCCATTGCAGTGAGTTTGTGGAACTTCACAGGAAGAAGAATTGGGGGGGAAAAATAATCTCTGAGTCTTGAATATATTGCTTCTCGATTTTATAAGATGCATGCTTCACTGGAGTCAAGGGAATCAATGTGCAGGAATTGGGATTTCAGTGAATTTAATGCATTGTGTTGGGCATTAGAAGGAATGATTATCCCTTTCTTCAAAATCTATTAATACAATTGCTAATAAAATGTTTGAATAATCGTTCAGTTTTGCTATTGAGTACAACATTATGCATAATCTGAAGTGATTTTCTGTATTGGATTTTAGTAGTTTGCATTTAGAGTAGGTTTTAGTCTACTGCCTAGGTGTCAGCAGCACCACTACATCACTCCTGTTTTGAAAGGACTAAAAACCCTTCTCACAAACGTGAGGACAATATTCTACTTAAAAAGGCTTCGTGAGTCCCTTCAGGGCTGCACTGTCTGTGCCGCTGTCACCACTACCCCCTCCCATGGTGGCCTTTTTGCAGGCATTGCTGCTTTGGTTAGAAGCAACAGGAGAAAATCTGGCTATTAAACAAAAGAGAACCTATGTATAAATCAGTATATAGGTACAGCTGTACTGCTAACAACTGCTTTGGCTGGTACAAGCTTATTCAGCTTCGGAGAATGTGTTTTTTTCTGTGGCAGCGTAAGAACTCCTGTCAGGAGGGTGGAGTTCTGCTAACAGTGTTTGTTAGGAAAGCGCGTTGTCCGTACCTTCAGCTACAGGTGAGCTCCAAATCTGCATCCAGCTCAACGAGAGGACCCTCTTCCCTGCCAGGCTTAGCATCTTGCTGACTTCCAGTAGACACTGGTCTACGGCCTGTCTCTTTTCTGTTTCGGTTATCCCGCTTCGTAGCAGAGCAGGGTAGGTTTAGGCCAGATGTTGGGAAGAAGTTCTTTGCTATGAGGGTGGTGAAACCCCGGCACAGGTTGCCCAGAGAGGTGGTGGAGACTCCATCCCTGGAGGCATTCAGAGTCAGGCATGATGGGGCTCTGAGCAACCTTATCTAGTGAAAGATGTCCCTGCTCACTGCAGGGGGATTGGACTGGATGACCCTTAAAAGTCCCTTCCAACCCAAGGCATTCCGTGATTCAAATTGGTTTTTTGCGTATGTCTGAAATTTAGTTGTTGAGAGGGACCCACTGGTGGTGTGAGTTTGTCACACACTGCCGGTGTGATGACATTTTTTACTCCTCAGAGTTGTGTCTGTACGGTGTCGGATTTTCCACCCTTGCTTATAAATTGCAAATTTATTTCAGGAGCAGTACCTCTTTTTGATCTTTTTCATATGCCTTTTCTTCTGAAAGAGTAGTCTTAAAAGAAATTATCATGTAAGTTTTTTGATGACTAATCTGATGTATACGTAGTTTGAAATACATCTTCAGTAGGGAAACGGGTATTTTTTTTCTGTGGAGATTTACTTTAAATGCTAGTGAGTATATTCTGTGCGTCTGAATTGAACACAATTGAAGTAGTTACTTTTGCTGCAACACTGTGTACTGGAAAGCAGAATATGAAGTTAGTAGATGGAGGGCATTCATGCGCAGCGTTGTAAGGCTGGTAAGTAAAGAGTTGAGAGTGGTCTGTAGAATAATACTGAATAGAAAATAACAACGTAACAACCTGCTACTGTTTTTGTTATGCCATAAATAGTATTTTAGAATGCATTCCATGGAAAATATTATGATTAGAGGAATTCACTTTTCACCATGAAGATACAGGTGACCACCATTACATGTCTCACTGCATATTTATATGTCTATTAAGAGCTTTTCTAAAATGACATCCAAAAATGCAAAGCACTGCGATGGGTTTGAATGAGTTTTCTTTCTTGGGTTTTACACCATTTTTGCTGTCTTCTGTTACACGCTACTGCTAAGTATGTTGTAGCCTTACATGTTGGAAAAAAAGAGAAAAAAGTCTTCTTCAACAATTAGTTTTTGTTACTGTTTCGTGAACAGATTACATTTTTTTCACAACCCTAAAAATTGCATTAAATATCAAATGGAAAACCCAGCTTTTTGCATTTGCGATTGCAGTAGATTTCAAAAAGCATTAAGCAGCTCAATGCAGTCGGTGGTAATTTGGTGAGATCTCCTGACCCTTAGTGAACTTGGGGTTTCTTTTTGTTATAATTTACTCGCAGCTGTGTTGTTCGACATCGAGGGCTCAAGAATACGATGGAGAGTTAGAACTTCCTGTTTCTGTCAGAGCACATAATTATTGCCGTGTTTCTGATGCAAATGAGCTGCATAGAACTGTCTCTTCAGTGTTGTGTGGTAGTAGGCATTAATTAAAAGCCAAAATATAATTAATGCATCTCTTGGATGTAATTCATTTTTTGCATAGCATTGTGGAAGTGTGTGTTTTTAATTAAGTTTATCTGACAATTCTGATCTACAGTAAAACTTGGATTGAATTTCCAATTTAGTTCTTAACAATATGGTTCATGAATCATATACAATTCGGTTTGTTTTTCAAGACTGAGTATTCCATATTCAGCTTTAATATACTATTAGCTTTTTAATCTTTTGAGTGTACTTAATCGTTAGAGAAACGTGTCTTCTTACAAGGTAAATAATTTTGTATGTCCCAAATAAAACCAACTAGTTTTAGTTGTTGATTAAGTATTTTCAGCATGTTTGAGATCTTGAATTTTGACCTTTAGCCAGCGTGTTGCCTCCCTTATAGATTGAGACAAAGATTGTTTCTACAATACACAGATATTCCTGGTGTTGCTCTACAGATTTTCTTTGAGCTGTCATATTATAAGAACAGTTACTATACATTACAAACTTTAGAAGCACAGGGCAACTGCAATTAAAATGCAAAGTTTTATCTTGCTAAAGTGGAAGGTTCTTTGATATTAAGAATCTGGCTAGCATAGTAAAGGTAAATTTCCTATTGCTATGGACCTGCTGATGTAGTTGCTGCCTCGTGTGACAGTGCGTAGTGAAAACGGGAGATTTCAACAGCGGAGTGATCGATAACCTGCAGTGCTCTGGACAGAACAACGTCAGGCTCCAGGCTTGCCGGTTCTGCCTGGTGTCGGTCGGTTCACCCAACCGCAGTGCCTCAGTACCTGCTGTAGTCACCTCGAGGTCCCTAGTAGCGCCCCTGGGGACAACTGGGGACATGTAGGGTGAGACTAATCCGACACCTCCCGTCCCTTGCGGGGAGTTGTTCTTTGCCGCCCGTGCAGGGAGCCCCGCGGTGGTTCAGCCCGAGCAGGGAGCAACGCATGGTTCGCCCATCACCCTCAGAATGTTTTTCGGCGTATCCAAGCTCAGTTTCTGTAGAAGTTCACTTCCTTTCTTTCCTCCAGCTTCTGACCTGCTGTGGCTGTGCCCACGTTACGCGTGTGAACGTTCCGTCCTTTCGTCCTGGCTGGGAACAGGGACTCATGTCCATCTCTAGGTTTGCAGGTGCTGAAGGTTTCTGCACAGCACTGGTACCTTCAGAGGTTGTCGATCCCTTTGATCTGCTGAGCTATCTGCTCAGTTAGATGACTGACAGAAATCAAGCAAAAAACTGGGATAGCAAAATCTCCAAATCTTCCAATTTAAGCTGTTTAATGAAGCGCCCTCGCTTAACCTGGTGCAGGTGAGCAGCTGCTAGCGCTGGCGGCTCAGCCAGCTTATTTCTGGGAAGCACTTTAGCAGAGGGAAGACAAGGATGGGCAGCTGAGTACACACGGGTGGTCTTCTGACCACTAAGCAATCTGTGGGTTGTGTGTCTAATTGCCAGCCTCTGTGGGCAGATTGTAAAGTCCTTGTGGTTTTGAAAGTGCTCTTTCCCGTGCAGGCATAGCTGAACTCCTAGAAAGCAGGTTTATACTGAACACCACCACGTCCACACTGTGGGTGTGCGCCTCTAAGCTTTTTCTTTTGGATATTTTTTGGATTTTTTATTTATTGTGCTGGTTTGAGCACTGAGCCCTCTGAGCAGCCCTAGGTCACTGTGTGCCCAGCTCTGCAAGCCGAAGGTGTCGTATGAGCTTCTCCTCGCCTGCATGAGGGTAAGCGAGATGTTGACTCGTACTCGCCTTCATCAGCGGATTGAGCTAACCTGGCTTGGCCTTACATGGATTAGGGGGGTCTTCCCTGTGATCTTTCTGGCCTGAAATCAGCTGAGGAGTCGCCCTGTTTTCAGTCAGCACAGCTGTTAGCAAAATTCCTGTTTACAGTCTGAGATGGGTGTATGTTTTCATGAGTTGTTCATTCCAGAGAAACTGTTTCCCATATATTCTTGAGGGAGAATTTCATTTCAGGAAGAAGAAGAAGAATAAAAAAACCCCACATTTTGCAAAGCTATCTCATTTTTCTTAATGCTTATTATTGGATAGACCAGTATTCAAAGGTGTAAAATGTGTTTGGGCTTGCCCGTGTGAGCAGTTCTGCACATGTGAATGGTTGGGAGTGTTAGCATGCACGAGGTTATTCCATATCATCCGTGTGATTCTACCGCGGAATGTTGTTCTTGGGAAGGTAAACCTAGACTTTTGAGTGTTTTACTTCTTGTCTTGGTATTTCTTACTTTTTACTCTCGCAAACTTAGAATTAGGAAAATGCATTATCCTTTAACTACTCTGCTGTGTAAATTTAGGGTGGAGTTATTTATGATGGCTGTCTCCTGCAGCCTTTACTCAAGGTTTGAGGAAGTCTTCAACAAATTTTGATGTGTATGAGGGACTTCAGCATTTTTTTTTCTTGTCCATCGTAGCATTTTCTTATATTTCGCCTATCAGAGTTATACAGTATCTCACTGTGATGGGAACTGTATAAATAGGGATAATAATTAGTTAAAAAGAATCTGCAGGTACGCTGCATGGATGTATATTATTAGATGTATATAATAACATTAAAATTTGATACCACAAAGTAACATGAAAATAAGGGTGAAGAAGACAGCAGTAGGATTTCATGATGGTTTATTTGTGGGAAACTTGCAGGAAAGAGATACTTTGTTAATTATTGTGGCTGGTTTTTTCCCCAGTGTTTTATTTATATTCCTTTTGTTTCACGGCATCTCAAACTAGTTGTTGCTGTGATTATCAGCAGTTTAGACTCAAAAGTTGACTAAGGCCATCTGTCCTTTCAGAGTGTGATCTGAGGTGCAAAAGGGAATGTTATCATCACAAACTACTGTCTTCATTTGATGCAATGAAATTTAGGGATATAATTTGTTGTTGTTATTATTGCTTGCTTTCGATTTATATTATGCTTTGTTTGTATAACTCGTTGTACTTAGCCCTCAGTTGGAGGTTAAGATTTATTTTAGTGTTTGTTTCAATGAGAATCTAAAATTTTCCCACCTTCTCACTCAGTTAACTAATTGACTCCTTAAGTTAACATAGAAATGCCTATGCCTGCATGTGCTTTGCTTTTCAGATTATTTTTTGTTGCTTGCTTTTTTTCTTTTTTTTCTTCTTTTTTTTTACGTTGCAAAGTTTTATACATCTATTTTCTCACCTGCCGTATCCTAGGGGGCTTGGAGTACCAATAATACAGTGAGCCCACCTTCCTGGTCCCCAGACATTTCAGAAGGTCGGGACATTTTTAAATCCAGACAGCTTCCTGGCAGTGCCATTTGGAGCATCAAAGTGGTAAATAATTTGAATTTATTTTTATGTATCCATTGCTATCTTTCTGCTGTAGAGACTAGTCGTGAAATTCTGTACCTCGTATTAGAATTAATCTTCCCTTCTGTTACTGTTTAAGGCCTTTAAAAATTATTGAAACTCTGGATCTTTGAGGTTTAAAAACACACACTTTCCAGAGTGTACAGTATGATGGCATTGCCCCAATTTTCAGTGGCAAAGAGTAGTTTGTATTACCAATTTTTTGTGTGCGTTGAGTACCTCGCTTTTTGTGGCTGGCTTTATCTAACTGTCATAATAAATCACCCGAGAACGAAAATGTCCTCAAGACTGGCAGAGAGGTAAGCCAGGCACAGAAAGGAGCAGAGATCTGAAGGAAGCTTGAATTTGTTACTGTGGAGAAAACTTGCAGAGTGGATACAAAGTGACATCATTTTTAGCTTGTAGGGGAATAAATAATGACTTTCCTATCTAATAAGATGGACCAAAGTGGTAACCACAGTGACATTTACCATTAAGAACACCTGAAGAAACTAAGTGGAATTCCTATTTTTAAATAAAGACAAAACAGCTAAATTGTAAAACTCTGCCAAATGGCTGTAGTTTCCCAATGATTTATTTTCATCTCACTTTAACTCTCATGCTAATTTTCTTTCAGTTTTACATTAGCTTAGCTTTTGCTGCTTCAAGCATTAATTTTCAGCGTAATATTCAGCATTAACATTGATACAAGTACGTGCTTATTCCTGTTACTACTTGTGTGAAAATAACAATACTGATACCTTCTCTGAGACAGACAAAATAAGAAACATGCCAGAGTTTACATCTTAAAAAATTGTAACGTCCTGTGTGTGCATGTGCATTAACTCCCTGTATAGGTAGGGACGACATTTTTTTTGTTTTACCTTAGTACATGTAAATACTTCAGCCATCAGTAGCATCCTTCCTTTCTCTCCTAAAACAGCTTTGTGTTACGTTACCTTGTTGTGTAAGAGGAAGTCCATTTAATATCTCTTTCCATTAATAGATGGATGTTAATACAATTTTAACATTGGGATCCTTGGATTCTCCCCTTAATTATGACCATTGACTTCTATGTCTGCTTTAAAACAGGAGTTGGTGTATTTGAAAAACGTGGTTGGCGGCAGTGAGCCCATAGTGCTGCTTTCCATCCAGGGGACTCCTGTCTCTGTCAGCGGAGACTGTTCATGTCTGTTGGTGATGCTGTCCCCAGGGAGCCTTGTGGCTCCATCAGCATTATTTTATTGGATACATGTTTTGCCTTGCTCTTAAAAGTAGTTTCCAGAAAATGTTTGGATATACTCACCAGATACTCTGTGGATGGAGTCGGGAGACAAGTTAGTTAGGAGACAAGATTATTCACAAATTTGAAATGCAATAAATCATCTCATTGTTTCTTCATAGTAGAAAAGGTGCTTATTTGAGTATATGCCCTAATTATCATAATTTATACAAAGGAGAGTGTCTGAAACATGTTTTAAAGATGTCTGGTATACATAACAACTTGGGGATGTTGTGAATATGTTCTTTTTCTCTCTGGAGGTGATTAGGGAGAATTAAGGAGCCTCTTTATGTTTAGTTCATTTTGAATTAAAAAAAAGTAAATTTTTTTCAAACTAATTCATGGTGTTAAATATAATGTAATTATTAAAAATGTACTTGATTTTCCACAGTTGATTGTAGTTGAACATACTGTGAATAATCCAGAGCACACAACACTGCAACTGGGTGTCTGCATCTAAACTAAGGAGGGAAAAGAAGCTGTCTAAAAATAAGTGGATATTTGTAAGGAAAACATCATATTATAGGGAACGTTGATCTGAGTGTAACTGATATAATTAATATAAAAAGCTCTCTCTGTATCTGCTGAATTAAGAGAGTTTCGTGGAGCCAGCTCCTGCTTTGCTTTGGGAACAGGACTGAGTCCTAATAATTTCCATGTTTTACTTAGCATAAGAAAAACATCTGTGATTGCAAGTCATCAAGTGTCTGGATCCTGTTCAGCAGTCCCGTGACTGTCTGAGCTGACTGATTTAAAAGAAAAGAAAAATGAATCGCAGAATAGAGGATTATATTTATTTTGGATACTTTGCAACTGTGGAAAAAAACCCCATACATTTCCTTATTTCCAGTTACTCCTAAGCAGAAAATAAACATTATTGGTTTTGGCTGCTTTCTCAGTGATGTTCGTATTATGTCATGTAAGTAGTTAAAGGTATTTCATGACGATTTATGCAGTGACTTAATGACTGTGGCCTGGTTTGCTCATGTTCACTTGAAATCCTCGGGTGGTTTTGTTACTTTTGTTTTTCCCTAGGCGCATTGAACAAGTTTGAATCCCACGTAACAGAAGTACTTCAGGTTGCACTTAAATTGTTACCTTACATTCAATAGGGCCGTGGATCAGGATTCCCAGGGAAGCGGAGGCCCCGTGGTGCAGGTCTTTCAGGAAGAGGTGGCAGAGGGAGATCAAAACTGAAAAACGGAGTTGGGACTGTAGTCATTCCAGGGGTAAGAACATTTATTTTTAAGTTATATTGTGGTTTGTTAGTGTAACATAAAGCAATTCATCTGTAATTCCTGTTTTAAAACACTGTGTAAGACCAAAGAGCACTAAATTGATCCGAAGCACTTTTATCCTGCTCTTGCCACCTAAATGGACAGCGGCTGGGAGTCTTAGAGCACTCCTTCCATTGCCTTGGGTGGAAAAGGTGGTGGGTAAAGGCAGCACTCACTGGAACAACGGAAAACAGGAGAGGAAGGCTTGTGTAGAACACTGGAAGAGCAGTCATAGCAGATCAGTCCAGCGGTTCTTCTCCCCAGGAAAACAAACCGGAGTGCAGAAAGAGAAGAGGCCCAGAGAAGGAGACGTGTCAACACTTTGTAGCTTGGGGACTTGCTGAACAGGAGGTGGTATCTTTGCCTTGGGCAGCCTGCATTGGAGCTTTCTTTCATGATTCTTTTTATTCACTTTTAAAATCCAAGTTAACCTTTTTTTAGTTCTACAGCTCATCAGTCTGTTGGTTTAAATTGCCGCTTGCTGGTTTCATTGCCTGCTCCTTAGTGCTCTTAAACAAGAGGCAGTGGAGTGGTTTTTTCTATTTGCCTCCTCCATCCAAGCCCCTTGATTTCTGTAGATCTTTATTTATCCTCCTTTTCCTTCCACACTTTCCTTGCTAGTCGTATATAAGTCAACATAGGGGCCAGTCCTCTTAATTCTGTGTCAATTTATCTTTTTTCTTTTTAAGAAGCATCGGTGAAGGACTTTGCAAAAAGAATTTACCAACAACTTCATGTCAGACAGATTTCGCTGTCCTCAGGCTTGCTGACTCATTGAGAGAGCTCTGGTAGATCCTGATTTACCATAATTAAAGATTCCTTGACTCTTTAACAATGTATTTTTGTATATGTGTATATATATATATA
>NW_009712661.1:0-270 GCF_000703405.1 Apaloderma vittatum
CGGGGATCTGCTCAGTGTTGCCGTGCTGGAGCACAGACATTGGAGGTCTGGGGGAAGGAGATGAAGCAAACCCCAGAGTGTCCTGGGCTCCTGAAGTGCCATCCCGTTACGCCCGTGCCGGTACCAGTCTCTGTCCTGTCACCCCCGGGCCGGTCCCTGTGCTTGTATCACAGTCCCATTGCCCAGTCCCAGTCCCGTACCAGTACCGAGGACAGCGCCTGGACCCTCGGTCCCGGTCCCACTGTCCCAATACTGGTCCCAGTCCTGTCC
>NW_009712661.1:609-848 GCF_000703405.1 Apaloderma vittatum
AGCCCGGCGCCGGTCCCTGTTTGCCCCCTTTAGCCCCTGCTGCTCCCAGTCCCCATCCCAGTCGCTCCGAGCTGCTCTCAGTCCCTCTCTCAGTGGCCCCTGCTGGTCCTAGTCCCCTCCCAGTAGCCCTGAGCTCATCCCAGTACCCTTGAGCTGGTCTCAATCCTCTTCCCAGTAGCCCTGAGTCAGTCCCAGTCCATCCCCTTAACCTGTGCTGGTCCCACATCCCGTCCCAGTAG
>NW_009712662.1:0-2860 GCF_000703405.1 Apaloderma vittatum
CGTGCGCTGCGTGCCCCCCACAGGGACATCCCACCGACCGCCAGGTCCCACCATCAGGGTGGGCCTCCTGGAGACCCACAGGAAGAGGATGAACATGACGCACCTACAAAGGGAGTACAGCCTGAGCAGCACTCCCAGCCTTGCCAACACACCGCACTGGGGCAGAGCCCAGCAACCCCCCACCCTGGTGCTCACTCCCACTGGAGGATGAAGGTCCTCTGGAAGTCCCTAACTGCAGCCACCCTCATCAAGTCCTCCAGGCCTGGTAAGAACGTGTTTGGATGCCCTTGCCAGGGGAATTGATGTGCTGGAGGGTGCATCCCATGGTCCCCAGTCCCTGGCACTGCTCGGCTCCCCAGGGACCGTGGGGCTGGAATCACACCCTGGGGGCTGGGATCACACCCGCTCACATCCAGCCCTCCTAGAGCCTCCCCCATAACCCAGGCTCTTACTCGGTAGTCGCTGGAGGTCACGTAGAAGATGGGCAGGAAGGCCAGCCAGATGATGCAGGTCGTGTACATGGTGAACCCAATGAACTTGGCCTCATTGAAGTTTTCGGGGCATTTCCGTGTCTTGAAGGCATAGACCGTGCAGAGGACAATCAAGAGGACATTGTAGGTGAGCGATATGAGCATGTTGGAGTCACGGTTGTTGCACTTGAGGGTGACAATGTACCTCTTGTCAGGCTCGGTCTCCTTGCCTGTGCCGGGGGTCTCCACCAGCAGCCAGATAATGACAATGATCAGCTGGCAAGAGATGAGGGCCATGCATATAACAACCTGCGATGTGGGGCTTATGAACCGGGGGCGCTGAACCCCCTCCTTTACCCCGCTGAAGATCCTGGCAATGCGATTTGTCTTGGTCAAGAGGGCTGAATAGCAGACGGCGAAGGACGTGCCCAGCCCCAGGCGCCGGAGCGTGCACACCTCGGTGGAGGGCTTCGCGATGAAGATGAAGGTCATGCTGTAGCACATGAGGACCCCGGTCAGTAGAATGTAGCAGAGCTCCCGGCCAGAGGCCTTCACAATGGGAGTGTCATTGTTCTTCATGAAGACTCCGAAAACGAAGAGGGTGGAGATAAAACCCAGGCAAGAGATAGTGACGGGACCAATGGCCCAGGCGTCCTTCCAGCGGATGGACTCTTGGGGCAACTCGTAGCAGCCGGGGCCAGTAACCAAGACCGCAGTCCATGCAGGTGAACTCATCCAGCAAGTACTCATAGGGCTGGCAGGGGATGCAGATCCAGCAGCATATGTCTCCGGGCTGCATGCTTTTTATCTCGTTCTTCTTGCAGGGGTCACTGCACTGGGACACGGGGATGGAGGTCTCAGCCCACGGGATGAGGCTGGTGTTGAGGATGAGCCCTTCAGCCCAGTAGCCCACCTTCTGATACCGATACCGCCCGTCCGTGCGGTGATAGTTGAAGATGTTGTAGCGCCCGATCCCATCACCGTAGCGGTCAAATCGAACGATGCTCTTGGTGTCTGCTGGCCTGAACGGAGCTGGAAGGAGGAGAAGGGAAGACAGTCATTGCCATGGGGCAGGAGAGTGCTTGTACCCGGCATGGAGACAGGGCTTCTTCAAAGAGTCACATCCCACCACGGCCACCAGCAAACATCCAACCTGTTCCCTGCCTTCACTCTCATACTTGCTGCCTACGCACACATTAGGAGCCGGAAAGAAAAGGTAGAGAACTACTTCCACCATGTGCCTAAGAGCTGGGCAGCCCCAGTCAGCTCTGACAGGGCAAAGCAGGGGGTCTTGCAGCCTTCATGGCTCTTGGTGACACCTGGGTGGGTGGGGAGGGCCCAAAACACAGAGGACACACTTCCAATTCACCCCAAACTATGGGTGTCCTCACTCTTCCCTGCCTCTCCACCCATCCCTTTCCAGTTAGGCAGCCAAACTGCATCTCTGGACTCACCATCAAAATTAACATTGAGTATAAAGTCCTTGTAGAACCTCTTGCCATTGACGGGCTTCATGGCATCGCAGAGCTTGGTGGCATTGGGGCAGAGCGCCCGGTGCATGTTGTGGAGAGAGTGAGCCATGGCATAGACTGCATTGACCACGAACGTGATCTTGGACTCTGGCTCAAACTTGCCTGCCTTGAGGGAGTATCGGCTGCAGTCCTGCGTGTGGAAGCTGCACTTGAACTTCTGCTCCCAAAACTCCCGAAACCAGGGATTTCGACTGTTATTGTAGGGGCTGAGGTTAAGGAAGTAGGCAGCGAACTCCTTAATGGGGTAGGCTGCCAGCTCGATGGTGATGGCTCCCTCGGCCACCGCTTCGCTTCCAGCCACCACACTCTCCAGGGCTCCCCACCCATCACTGGCCACCCATGTGAAGGACACGTTGGCTCTCTGGGCAGCCGCCAGGAGCTCCCGGGCATCTTCACTTCGGGTGAAAAGCACGACCACTCTGGCGTTGGGCTTCTGCAGCAGAGCCCGGACCACCCCGTCGTAGGTCTTCTTGTTCATGGAGCGCCCCACCTTCTCTGAGGTGGCAATGCAGATGTTGCGCATGCGGGCTTCTTGCTCAAAAGCCTCAATCCCTGTCTCCCCATAGTCACCCTCTGAGGCCACAGTGGAGACATAGGTCCAGTTGAAAAAGCGGAGGATCTCCGCCATGGCTTTGGCTTGGTAGAAATCCGGCGGGACGGTGCGGGCAAAGTAGTCGTACCGGGACTTGTCGCTGAGTTTGGCGCTGGTGGAGGCATAGCTGATCTGCGGGATCTGGAAGAGCCGTAGTAGGTTGGCCACCTGCGTGGAGGAGGAGAGGTGAGAGCCTGAAGATGCGGGCCAGCGAGGGACATTCGCCCTGGAGGATGCCTGCCCACCATCAAGTGTTACGTGGTGCT
>NW_009712662.1:2891-3584 GCF_000703405.1 Apaloderma vittatum
AGCCCCAGTTGGGGGGTGATGAGAACCCCCCTCCCCTGCCTGGAGGGTCCTGGATGGTGGACATGTGGACGGATGGACAGATGGCACATTTGCAGAGTTGCCTGAGCCTGCAGATATGCTCATTATTTTTAATATTTTTTTAGTATTTCATGCACTCTCCTCTGAAATTCATGGCTAAATGGGTTCACAGCAAAAGCAGAATCTCCCCTGCGGGCAACCTGCGGGAGAAGCTTGCGGGCAAGGAGAAGCTAGGGCACCTGGCAGCCCCACTGCACAGAGGAAAGGTCTCTAGGGGCTGCAGCAGAGCCCCCCACCCAGACAGGGGGTGCTGCGGAGCTGGGCCTGGAGACGAGTGCTTGTGCGTCCCACATCGGGAGCCCCAGCAGGATGAGCACCTTCCAGCCGCTCGGCAGAAGCCCTTGTGAGCTTCAAAGGGGAAAAAAAGCCCCATTAATGAGGCTGTTAAAGCCCAGGCTCTTGGAGTGCCAAGGGGGGGCCTGGACATGCCGGCGGGGCGGGTGAGCCTGCCCACATCTCTCTGCTCCGCAGGCGAGAGACAGACTCGGTTTAATTAACGTGGACAAATGTTCTCGACGGTGAAGTCCCCTAATGGCAAGAAGGCCCCGGAGCGCAGCAATGCGGCTGCCTGCCCCTCCCCGAACAACAGGGGCTGCCAGCCCGCCCTGCTGCTCC
>NW_009712662.1:3681-5076 GCF_000703405.1 Apaloderma vittatum
CCGGGACACGCCCCCCCCACCCTGGCCACAGCTTCCTCTGACCTGTGGCCAGGGGAATCTGGGGATCCCGCGGAGCAGCAGATGTGGTCTAACAAGCCCCAGGGACTCATTAAATCTTAGTGAGCGTGTGGCCACCGGCAGCACTCCAGGACTTGGCTGGCCCCGCCAGCTGCCTGCATCCCCCAAGGGATGCTCTTCTCCCCACCTAAGCTGGCATCCACAGAGCTGTGGTTTTGAGGACTGAGCTGCACCCCACCCATGGGGGACAAGGACCCACAGGGCTGGAGGTGAGCTGAACCATGGTGGCCTCCTGGGACAGCCACCCACAGGGTGTTGGGGCACCTCATCAGCCACCCCTGTCTCCAGCATAACACTGGCCAGGGGGCACCAGGATGGCCATCGCTCGGGCATGGCCATCCAGACCTAGTGGGGGAGGGCAGCTGTTCCTCCAGGTGCTGGAGGAGGCCGCCCACCAGATGTGGCAGTGAGGTGTCACTGAGAATGGCATGGACCTCAGCATGGGGATTGTTTTGGGCTGAGGAGCTGCACTTGCTGCCGCGACCTCAGGAGCATAATAAATCCTGTCCCCATGTGGGACAGATCCACTAGCTTAGCTCCCATGGCTTACGGCTGGTGTGGGGGCTTGCCGCGGCCCCCAAGGGGACCCTGGACACCATCAGGGCTGCAGCCCTTCCAGAGTGATTGCTTGCTCAGGTGCCAGGCTGGCATTCTCTCCCCATTGCAGAAAGGGGCAGAACATCACTGTGAGGGAGGCAAGAGCATCCCTGTGCTGCACTGGCAGTAGCATCATCACGCTGCTACCAGGGTTTTACTCCCTCTCCCTGCTCCCCCCTACCTGGTTGCTGCCAACCCCGCAACCCCATCCGAGCCCCTCTCATCTGGTACCTGGATGGAAACATCGCTGTAGGAGCCCCCGATGACGCCAGTGATGGCAGTGGGCACGTCATCATGGAGAGCATAGGAGCCATCGGGACAGATGTGCTCGGAGCCGTCCACCCTGGTAAGGGAGGCACGGACAAAGTCGAGGGACTGCTCGAGGGCGTAGGTGTCTTTGGAGCAGGTATCGAGGATGTGGGCGCCCAGCCTCACCCCCGGCAAGATGCTCCCATCCTTGTTGATCTCATCCAAGGCGAAGAGCATGGCCTCCAGGCGCTGGATGCCCCGGTGCTCGTTGATCTTGCCACAGTCTTCAGTCCCAACTCCTTTCTCATGAACGGGGAAGAGGCCTCCAATCACCAGGTCTCCGTCGATGCTGATCTCCTTCTTGCTGGCCATGCCGTGCCCAGCAGCCAGGCAGGGGGCCAGGTGCCTCAGCCACAGCCAGGGAGCCCAGGGGACCGCCATGGGGGGCGCTGGGGAACTGGCCAGGGGGCC
>NW_009712662.1:5102-5307 GCF_000703405.1 Apaloderma vittatum
GACAAGGGTGGGCAGTCCCCAGGCATCAGGTGGCAAGGGGTGGCACGGCGTGGTGTCAGCAGGAGGAGGGGTCGTGCTGCCCCAGCACAGCCCTCAGCACCTGTAAAAGCAAAGAGAAAAGTCACTGGGTCTGCAGGCTGCAAGGTGGGACAGGGATTGTCCCCAGAGGCAGTGACAAGTGTGAGTGGGAGACCAAGGGCATGAA
>NW_009712662.1:5464-5873 GCF_000703405.1 Apaloderma vittatum
CAAGGGACCGTCCCCACTCAGACCGCCCTGGGATGTACAAGGATGGGCAGGGGTGCACAGAGCTGGCTCCTGTAGCAGCATCGGGCAGAGCAGCCTGCTGGGGGGCAGCTTGTTAGTTGCTAAAACATTGAGGCAAGGAGGAAGGAGACAGGAATGTCACCCAGGGCAAGGAACCCAGGCTGGGTGGACAGAGCCAGCTCCAAGCTGAGCCCCCAACCCACACAGAGGCGCTGACAGCTCCCAAACTCCAGCCAAGAGCACTGCAAAAACAGCCAGCCATGAGTCTGCTGTGCCTGCAGCTCCCAGCACCCAGCCACTTAACCCCTAGAGCCCCCCCACCCTGCCACTGCCCCCGTGCTGCCCATGACACCGAGGCCAGAGCAGGGACATGCCACTGGCTTCATCCTCC
>NW_009712662.1:5904-7398 GCF_000703405.1 Apaloderma vittatum
CGCAGCAACACACAGGGCGGGCTCCAGCAGCCGTGGTGCTTCAGAGTCTGTTCTCTCACCACCGCCCCTTCCTTCCCCGTATACTAAATTCAGAGATTTCAGTAAAAGTAAGAGCCAGGTTTGCTGACTCCCTCTGCAGAAAGCACGGAGGCGCGGGGGAATCAAAGGCTTTTGCAGCAGGCAGGCCTTTTTTTGGCAGGAGATGCAGTCCCCTCAGAGATCAGTTGTCTTTTCCTGAACCACAGGAGAGATTTGTTTCCCATTTGAAGCTGACTGCTGAAATCCCGCAGGGCTGGTGTTTCGGGGGCTGTGGGAGAAGGAGACCCCCAACAGCCCAGAAACCTCAGGCTGCTCCGGCATGGGAAGCTGCCCATGCCGCAGCAGGTCCTGGGCTCGCCTGCAGCCCGCCAGAGCAGGGTGCTCATGAGGGCACACGGGGTGTGAGAGCGATGCTGGAGCATGCTGGCCCCCCTTGCAGCTCCCGGCAGCAGCTCTCCCCAAACAGGAGCTGGGCACCCCTCAATGTCCCCATGGTACTCCGGTAGCTAGAGGAGCCACTCCGGTAAGCAGCCGGAGCTGGTGGTGATGCCCAGCAGGATGCAGGCAGGAGGATGGCACAGGGCATCACGGGGTGGGGTGGTGAGATACATGCGGATCTCCTTCTGCTACATGCCCCAAAGTGCCTGTCTCCAAGTGCTGCCAGTGACAAGACCCCAGTACATGTCCTACCTGACCCCACAATTTGAAGGAGTCTGGGGAAGAGGCCAAGGAAGGCCCCTGCCCCATTTCAGGCACTGAATGCTTTTGAGGGACGCAGGGTTTCCTCAAGCAGGAAAGAGGCCACAGGCACATGGATTATTGATGGAGCCCATCGTCGGCCAGCTGAGCCTGGCACAAGGGTCCAGCAGCACCAGTAACCCAGCTCCTTGGGATCCAGCTCTTTTGGGGCAGCTGGCAGGACCTGCCAGATGAAAAGCACCTTCAGGTAAAACTCTTCCAAAAGGGCGAACCATCACCCACCCCACAGCGAGATCTGAAGGATGCCATAAGCAGAGCTGCAGCCATCCCCACGGCTGCTCAGCTGGGTTGGCACAGTGCCGGGGCGAGGACAGCCCCTTGGGGACATCTGGAGAACATCTGGGGAAGTGAAGCACCTGGGAGGGCAGAGTCAAGACCAGCCCGATGGCTATAGAGTGGTGGGAAGGCTCCTGCTGGCTGCTGGCAGCTTCCGTTCCCAAAGGCATGGGTGAACAGGATGGGTGAGAAGGTGCTGCTGCTCCTACGTGCCCCAAGCGCTTCCCACCCACCCCCTGCCAGGAGATCTGACCCTCTCCAACACCAGCACCCTCAGGGGTGCTGTGGGGTGTCTGTGAGAGCAGCAGTGCTGCGAGGGCACAGGTTGAGCCCACATTGCATGAGCCACCACCATCACATCTCAGAGGGGTCCTACTGCTACTGAGCTCTGCCAGGACCCCCACACCTCTGTTCTGCCCT
>NW_009712663.1:0-3153 GCF_000703405.1 Apaloderma vittatum
TGCACCACTTGCGAGGAGTGTGGGAAAAGTTAATTGACTTTAATGACAGGTTTCCCGGGATGGCAGCAGCGGCCGATGGAAGGGAGCTCCAGGGATGCGAGGGGCAGCCGGGGACGCAAGCCCCATGGTCGGTGGGGGGCATGGCAGGGCGCTGGGGCCTCCCCGCCCACCAAGCCCGTGCAGGTGCACTGGTCCCTCCACCTCAGTGCTCACTGGGCTGCAAAAGCACACATCGGATTGTGGAAACTGCTTACAAGCCTGAAGGAGATGAGAGGGACAGACCCTGCTCCAGCCCTCTCTGGCATCTTCTCTGCTGGTAGGCACAGCTCATCCAGGTGTTCAGGGAAGTCAATAGGAGCTGCATCCCACCCTGCAGCACCAAATCAAGTCCCTTTTCCCTCCTGCCCTGCACAGCTCTGTGCAGGACCATGGCCAAACGAGAGGCCACAATCCAGCAGCTCAGCCCTGTCCCATCTCTGGCATCCCTCATCCCTCCCTCACCTGCTCATCTGACAGCACCAGTTTGAAGGCACTTGCCGCACCTGAAGGGCAACTCCTGCACATAACGATCTGTGGACCCACAGCCGGAATTTGTCATCCCAATTTGTCACAGGCTCAGTGAATTGGCATCAAGAGCACGGCTCCTGGGAATTGCTCTGATCCCCTCAAAGCTCACAAACTCAAGCAGATCTCTCATGTCAACAGGCTGTGGGATAGAATAAACACAGAAAGCTTTGGAGAAGCCGGTCCAAGTATGGCATATCTGCTTTATGCTAGGCTATTTAAACTCCATTAGCAAATAGGTTCATCTTTTCTTTCACTCCTCGATCTGCTATGTGTTCTCCATTAGCCTACAGCAACTTTTTTTTCTTTCCATTTTTTTTTTCCTTTTCCTAATGCACTCTCCAAACCAACCGCTTCAGCAGAAGACTCTGCTAAGCTGGAACAGCCTCAGATCTTACCAGTGATGTGTTATGGGTCTGCAATAGCTCCACACAGGCCATCCAGCAGCAAGAGTCGGTCTGATGCGATTCCCAGGCAGATAGGTCCCACAAGCACTTCCCTAGACGCACGGTGGGCTCAGTCCTACCCTTAGCACCTTAGTGAAGAAACGTGACACAATGGCTGGTGGAAGGGAAGGCCGGCTCAGCCCACACAGCTACACACCTGCCTAGGGACAGCAAATCCAGTACTCCCAAGCCTGGCACACAAAACCTAGCTGAGAGGTGCCACGTAAAGGTGGCAATGCAGGCAAGCCAATGAAGTATTGGGAGACAGAGAAGGGGAAGCTCTTCTGCATAAGCCAAGGAGATCAGCCCCTTCAGCCCCTTTTAAAAGAGAGCTGCCACTTGCCCCAACCTCGGCAGTACATCCTGCAGAGAGAGACCCCAGGGACCCTCTCCCCCGCCAAAATCCAGCCCAAGAAGTGTTTTCCGATGAGGAGGATGTGTTTAGACACAGGGAGAAGGAAGAGGTGGGGAGGGGGGGAAGTTGGGGAGGGATTCAAACCCCCAGCAGGTTTAATCTGTCTGGTTTCACACTCTTCTCCCCAGTTTTCATTTCCCCAGCACCTGGATATAGTCAAACACCTGGCTGATCCAGACAAAATCCAACAAGCTTTTGGAGCAGGATTTGGAAGGAATCCCCAGTGGATCCTGGCATGTTTTAAAGCTGTCCGCTCTGAGTTAGGACTTGTTAAATCCTTGCATCAGCAAGCTGTAACCCGAGACTGCTGCTCACATCTACTAGCGTTTGCCGTCTTCCCTGAAAACGGAGCATCCCCAAGTCAAAGGGGTCAGATGCTGCGCTCGGTGATAAAGATAGTCCAAATAGCCCCACATCACTCAGACACATGTTTTCCATATAGGAGCAGAGGAAATGCCCAACTCCATCAAAAACACATGCAGAGCATTAATCATCAAGCGGAGCCTGGCTGGTGCTCAGGGCCCGGAACAGCTCTGTGCTTTTAAGTCCAGGTGGAGGTGGTGCCCAGCGCCTGCTGCAGCCTGTCAGCCCAGAGACAGGAGCACTGTGTCAGGCTTGTCCTTTGCAGAGCCCCCGGGTTTGTAACACGAGAAGCTGGCAGGCACCACACTCTAAATCAACTGAAGTCATTTGCAATTTACACTCCGACGCGGGAGCAGATGCCTCTGGGTCCAGGGCAAGAGGCTCACCTAAACCTGGGCTGCCACAGCTCTGTGCCCAATCTGTCTCGCTTTGCCTGGGCTACTCCACTCCGTCAGCTCAAGGAGCCAGTGAGAGAGCGAAGATGCCTCCCTCAGCACATTCACCAGCTCTGCAAACACAAGCTCTTTTTAACAAGTTTGATCAGTTGAGCTGCTCCCAAGGAAGCAGTAATTACATCTGCCCCGGGGCAGGGAGAGGGGCCAGGTGATTTCACAAGAAAGAGAGGACGGAGGGTCTGAGTGACAGCTCCAGCCTGGAGAGCAGGACAAGGCAGCCCTGGAACAGCACAATCCACATTAAGCCTGGAGCAAAGTCAGGACCTGGGCTCCCTCCTACGCACACATGCCAGCACTCCAACTTATCTCCAAAGGCCTTCCAAAATGGAAGGGACACTTTTATTTTAAGAGCATTCAAAAAAAAGCCAACCCAAACCCAGAAAACCCAAACCCACAACCCCCCAATCTTTGGTGTCACATAAGGAAGGGGAGGGAAGGGAGCAAAAAGATCTCGTGTAAAACACGAAACACTTGTCGAAGGAGTGCTATGGTACAAAGGCACAATCCAATATGAACATATAACCTATGTACAGCCGTGCCAGCAGCACGGGGTGCAGGGCTCAGTCCAGTCTGGTGCCCATCAACCTCACCAGGGTCTCCAGACCGAGTCAGCTGTGCCGGGCGGCGGGCCAGGCGGCGAGGAGGCAGCGGTGGCAGCCGTGGGTGGGCCGCCATACAGGGGCAGCACAGCACCACCGGGAGCAAAGGCAGTGCTAGGGATGAGGAAGGCAAATTGCCCGTCAGAGGCTGGCAGCAGCTGGAAGCCACCATACACCTTGGCTGTGTCAGCACCTGGCTTGCAGGGCATGCCCGGGAGCGGCCCGGCTCCACTGCCTGGCGGCACCAGGGGTGGCCCAAAGGCTGCGGCTGGTGGCAGCGGGGGTGGTGGAGGTGGCGCAGGGTAGTTCAT
>NW_009712663.1:3165-3498 GCF_000703405.1 Apaloderma vittatum
AGCTGGCCAGGTGGCCCAGGAGCCGGGTGCGCTCCTCGGTGTTGACGCCCTCGCAGGTGGAGAGGAACCGCGTCACCTCATTCATGCATTCGCTGAAGCCAGCGCGGTACTTGCTCAGCACTGTGGGGTCTGTGCTCAAGGCAGCTGCAGGGGAGAGAGGTGGCACGGCGGTCAGCAGGCTCCGAAGGGAAGAGGGGTTTGTGCAGCCCACCAGTGTTGCATCCTGCAGACCCTCTGAGCCAGGAATCCAGGAAGGCAGTGCAGCTTCTCCAGCAGCACGTCTTGTGCTCCGAGGCACCAAGGATCCAGGGGGAGAGCACGGCCCCTCCACTT
>NW_009712664.1:0-713 GCF_000703405.1 Apaloderma vittatum
GACCCCAAAACCCACTGTAGGACCCTAAAGTGTTAAACTGCGACCCCGAAAGACTAAATTGGGACCCCAAAATCCCTTGTAGGACCCCGAAGTATTAAACTGGGACCCCAAAACCCCTTGTAGGACCCTAAAGTATTAAACTGGGACCCCAAAACCCCCTGTAGGACCCTGAGGGGTTAAACGCGGAGCCCAAAGCCCCTCGTAGGACCTTGAGGAGTTAAAGGGGGACCCCAAAACCCCTTCTAGGGCCTCGAGGGGTTAAACAGGGCCCCCCCAAGAAGGGCAGAGTCTCCCCATCCCCATCTCGAATTGAGGAGGGATTGGTGGGTCGTTCCCCAGCCCCTCCCCACCTCCAAATAATCGAGGGGGAGGAAGGTTTCGGGTTCCCCGCGCTGCTCCTTGATGTACTGGATGCAGTCGCGCCCCGTTTTCTCCGAATCCACGATGATGGCGTCCATGTTTTTCCCCAAAACTTTGGTGACGGCGATCTGATACTTCTTCTGCGTGGGCTGGCACAGGTCGATGAGGCGGCCGTACTGTCAAAATTAAAACAAATTGGGTTTAGCAAAGAGCTTGAGAGATCAGAAAAGGGGTAAAAAAAGGGTTCCTCAAAATATTTGGGGGGTTCTCGAAAGATTTGGGGGCTCCCTGAGATATTTTGGGGGGCTCCGAGGTGGTGGAGGAGGACCTAGAGGTGGTGCAGGAGGATAGAG
>NW_009712665.1:0-6810 GCF_000703405.1 Apaloderma vittatum
GTGTCTGCCAGGTACCGCTACGGCCTCTGCGGAGCCACGACCAAAAGCAGTTTTGAGAGCGCGCTCCAGCTTTGAAGCGTTTGGGACTTGTATAAAATCCCTGCTGCTCGAATTGGGTCGTTTAGAGGAAAAAAACTTGTCCTCCGTCAAGATGGGGGTCAGGCATTTGTTGCAGCAGCAGCGAGAAGGACCCTGAGCTGTGTAAAGCGTCAGGGCCGTTGAAATGAGGGCAGCTTAAAAGCTATGCTTGCCCGAATTTTTGAGGTGCGTGTCCCTTTATTTTTAAAAATGGTGATGAGTTGGTGATTCAGGAGCCTGCGTGGGCTACGAGAGGAGGTCCCAAGCTATGGCGACCCCCTTGCCGAGAAGTGTGTGGCGAGGGAGACAGCACAGCACAGGCAAGTTTTTGCTCAGGCCTCTGGGAATAATGGCTTCACTTGACTGCTTTTAAAAGGTTTTCCCACCTGTGAAACAGTGACGACACTTCCAGCTAGAGCACGGTCTGCTCAGACAAGCAGTGATGCCGGGACTCTGCAGGCTCTGCTGCCTAAATAGCAGTGTTGCCGCTGCTTGGGATTGTGCTCAGTTGATTTCTCTCAACCATTTAATTGTCATATCAAACAGTTAATCATGGGAATAAATGAGACATCCAGCTTTGATGCAAAGTCAATACTGAGTCTTTAAACTCAGTGGTTACAAAGAGTGGCAGAAAATTCGAGTAACATATCCTGAAAGTTTAAACTCGAAAGACAATTTAAGAGAAATTACTTTTGATTTTTTATGTTTTTCTGGCAATGTAAAGATTTGGGTTCTGTCTCACTATAATTTTCGCTGTTTTTTGTTGATAGGGTTAACAAATTATCATAGAATCATAGAATCCTAGACTGGCCTAGGCTGGAAGGGACCTTAGAGATCATCTAGTCCAACCTCCCTGTTTTGGGCAGGGACGCCACCTCTCGACTAGACCTGGCAACACATGGGGACCGAGCGGGCATTGAACCCGTGACCTCGGTGTTGGTCCTTGTTGCCAGCACTGCGCTCACTGAGCTAACCAGCCCCCAAATTGGGGCCTTTCTGTTTACTTCCCTTTGGCCTGTATGTACCTGAAAACTAAGGGCTAAGACTGAGTGTTCAGTTTGCTCTTGTCTTGGAAGTGTGGGTAGAAGTTCTCGGAATTGACATTTGGCAATACGCAGCATTGGTAGCCCTAATTTTCTGGGGCTCATTTGCTCTCTTTTTGTCTTTTTTTTTTCCCCCCCATGAGTGGGCACCAGAGGATACTCACAGTTTCTCCTCTGTTGAAATAGCTTCCTCTGTGTATATTTTATTTTATTTTGGATGATGCCTTGAATTGAGAATAGTCTCTGAGATGTCTGTAATGACAAGTGTGCAGAATTCTCTTGATATTCTGATTTTCTTCTGGTAACTACTGCTGGTTTGTGTTTTCTTTTAATTTTAGTCTTTATAAACCAAATTGGCCTGCAGGTATCTGCTCTAAATGTTTATGTAAAATAATTTTTTTGGTTCAAAGCTTGATCATACTTTGTACATCCTGGTTCTTCTGTTGTGTCACCTTTACTTTCCACAGCTTGCATGTCCTATTCTCTGCTTTTTTCCTCCACATTCGTAAACTGAGGCTTGCTCCCATCTCGGACTGACCTATGATGTTTCTGGGACATACTACCTGAATTTTTGGGGGTTTCTTTTTAATATTCTTACTCTACCACTTCCCATGAGATGTATGCATCTGTTCTTTCTTTACATGTGTTGCTTCTTTTGCCATGATGCTTACCAAAGGAAATGAAATCACAGAATCACAGAACGTTTGGTGTTGAAGAGCCCTCTGGAGATGATCTAGTTCAACCCCCCTGCCAGAGCAGGATCCCCTAGAGCAGGTCACACAGGAACACATCCAGGCGGGTTGGAAAGTCTCCAGAGCAGGAGACTCCGCACCCTCTCTGGGCAGCCTGGGCCAGGGCTCCGGCACCCGTACAGCCAACAAGTTTCTCCTCATGTTCAGGTGGAACTTCCCATGTTCTAGCTTATATCCATTATTCCTTGTCCTATTACTGGGCACCACTGAAAAGAGACTTCCCCCTTCCTCTTGACACCCACCTCTCAGATATTTATACACATTAAAAAGGAACCCTCTCAGCTGTCTCCTATCAAGGCTAAACAGCCCCAGTTCTCTCAGTGTCTCTTCACAGGAGAGATGTTCAAGTCCCTTAATCATCCTTGTAGCTCTCCGTTGGACTGTCTGCAGTAGGTCCCCATCTCTCTTGAATTAGGGAGCTGAAAACTGGACACAGTATTCCAGGGCAGAGCAGAGGGGCAGAAGAACTTCCCTAGTCCTGCCAGACACACATTTCTTAATGCACCCCTGGCTCCCGTTGGCCCTCTTGGCCACAAGGGCACATTACTGTCCCAGGGACAGCTCACTGTCCATTAGCATTCCAGGGTCTATCTCCACGGGGCTGCTTTCCAGCAGGACATCTCCTAATCTGTACTGGTGCCTGGTGTTATTCCTGCTCTACACTTGGCCTTATTGAACTGCATGAGGTTCCTCTGTGCCCAGCTCTGCAGCCTGTCCAGATCTCTTTGGACGGCAGCACAGCCTGCCTGGGTGTCAGCCGCCCCTCCCAGTTTTGTGTCATCAGCGAACTTGCTGAGGATGCACTCTGTCCCCTCCTCCAGGTCACTGATGGAGATATTGAACAAAACTGGACCCAGTACTAATGCCTGGGGAACAGCACTGGCCACAGGCCTCCAGCTTGACTCTGTGCTGCTGATCGCAACCCTCTGAACTCAGTTGTTGAGCCAGTTCGCAATCCGCCTCACGGTCCGATCATCTATCCCACATTTCTTGAGTTTACCTACGAGGATGTTATGGGCGACAGTATGAAAAGCCTTACTGAAGTCAAGGTATATGACTTCCACTGCTCTCTCCTCATCTACCTGTTTGGTCACACCTTCACAGAAGGATGTCACATTAGTCAAGCAGGATTTTCCCTTAGTAAACCCATGGCTACTCCTGACAACCTTCTTTTCTTCCATTTGGTTATAGAGATGGCCTCCTTAAGGAGCTGATCCATCACCTTTCTGGGGATGGAGGTGAGGCTCACAGATCTGTAGTTGGCTGGATCCTCCTTCTTCCCCTTCCTGAAGACTGGAGTGACATTGGCATCTTGCAGCCTCTTTTCTTCCCCAGTTGAGAGTTGTAGCAAACCACCCTGAGCAGTGAAGACAGTAGTTATGCAACCTGATTGTTAAAACTTTTTGTGGATCCTCTCATTAATAGATAAGGAGATCTCTGCTCACAGTAGCAGGATCTTCCTCTGATGAGAAATTAGAGCTTTCATGCTTAAACCCCAGTCAGATTCTCACTGCATAATTTACAGAGGCAATTTCAGGTGTATAACCTGTCTGCTGGAGGTTATTCATCTTACAACTCTACTAGTAAATCAGAGCCAAGTCACCTGGTGTAGCAGCCACGGCTACCACCAGTTCAGAGCAGGAGACTCTGCGATGAAGACAGTTTGGAGCGCTTGCCTGGTCTGTGCCACTCCCTGAGCTGGGGCTGTAGAATCGAGTCCCTGCAGCTGGAGTCACATTGCAGCGTTAGGTGAGTGTTCAGCTATTGCAGCTGATAGTCATCTTGCTATAAAATATTAAATCCGGCATACCTGCTTGATAGCGTATTTTCTGCTCCTTGAATTAAACTTGTAAAGCAGGTGGACAGTGGCTACTTCCCCACATTCTCTGTTATAATAGACAGTGTCATGGCAAGACTGTTGTGTACATACTGACCTACTTAGTAAACTTTGTTTGCAACTGATTGTACAATACATGCTAAATAGCTCAGAATCACTTGCTTTGGCAAACAGTTTAGATAAATTGAAGTACAGCGAAGTGTGATGAAAGGTTTGTACTGATAGCGTGAAGGTCGGCTCTTGCTGTGCACATAGAAAAGTATTGATTTGTTGCAGTAACTCGGCTTAACACCCAACTGGCAAATAAAACTAATCTTTGATGAATACAAACAAATAAAAAAGTGAAAAAGAGCAAACTGGAAAATTACCTGATCTTCGATACATAGAAGTGGGGAGGAGTGAAAAAAAGTTTGTGTGTTATACCATTTTTAAATTTCATCCAGCAAGGTCTATATGCAGTGAAATATAGGTACCGCTATAGCATGCCTGAGAAGCGCTAGCTAGTATAGTGGAACCTTCAACAATCAGTATGTGAATACTCTTTTTTAAAATCTGTGCATTTCAATTTTATTTAATAGTAAAAAATACTCTTCTGAGCATAGAAGAATTGCAGAAACAGTTTATTTTCTATTCATACACTCAGTGGGTGCCATTCTCTTGGCAAGCTGAGTCTTTCTTTGAAAGCAACAACTTCTACCTCTTAAAATAATCAACGCTTTTAGCCATGCCAGTTTTCTCTACATTACAATAAAACCAAAGCATTTCTCATATGCAAAAGAAAAGTGGAGAGAGCACAGTGGAAAGCCAGGCCCAGAGGAATAAACAGGAATATGTCTGTCAACCTCAGGATCACTACCTCTGGCCTACCTTGTAACCACAAATAAGTCTTATCTACTTGCTGCTTTCCATTTACCCCTTTTGTTTTTTATTGTTAATATTTTGATAGTAATTTTGACTGACATGTATGTCATCTAGGACATGCTGGGACCAGGCAGCCAGGGGTATAAAAGGAGATAAAAAATTAAGAAATGAGGTGTCAGCCTTTTTCACTGTAAGGATACTGTTGAGTATACAGAGTGCCAAGATTTACAGATATGGAGCCCAGTGCACCCCTGGTGTCAACTTACTTCTGTGTAATGGCATTAAAGATAATTTGGCCATTTGTATTTACTCTGATTTGCATAAACAGGCAGCTTGACTTAGATGGCTATGAATGGAGTGCTATTTCATGCCAGTCACTTGGCTGGGTATGTATTGGTCTGGTCTGAGAACAGCTGCTGGCTCTGGCATTTCAGGAGCACCACAGTGTAGATATGAAACGTGCAGAATTATACACATGCCACTAAAGCCAGTGAGGAAGCTTATTCAGAGCTGAGGACGGGTAAGGACTTCTGTGTTATGGGAAAGTTCTTAATCTCAAGGGTTCCTTATGAATTGTTGGGTGGTTTTTTAAAGTGTATTAAAAGAGCACTTTTAATAAATAGAAATACTGTATTTTGCAGGTTTGCTGTTCTTTTCTTTCCGTTTTGAGGACAATCTTTTCGAACATAAAGAAAATCCAATGCCACCCTACTTTGGGGAAAAGAAAAAAAATCACATCTCTAGAGGCTAGAAAAACAGAGGTCAGTTTGGCCACAAACTGTCAATTCAATGGCCTGATATTTGAATAGATACTTGCTGCACTCTTGATCCAATGATAGGTCGCTCAGTTTGTATCCTCCTTACTACTGCAGCTGTGTCTTATTTTGCAACTGTGCTGTAAGACATTCTGTTGGTAGAATTCATTTCTTCCACTCTTAAAATTGTGGTTTGTTTATTGCTAATAAGTCTTGTTGATACATTCTCGTCCCCAGCCGTTTATTTTGTATATATGGTAATAGCTTGTGGTTTTGTAGTTCCAGGCAGTGCGGATTTGCAGTGTATCAAATCTGTATTTCTAAATGTTACAATCTAAATAAGTTGTCTCTTAGAACACTCTGCAGTTCAACACTTGATATAATGTTTTTACTACATATCCAACACACTTCATAGGATATTTCTACAGTGTATACAATACATTTACTTTCAGTATTATTGTTCAGTGTTTCTTTTTTTTGTTGTTCTATGCCAAGGTACATTGAACTCCTGTTATCCAGTACTGTTAGAAAGTCAGGATCATTAGAAGCTGTAGGGAAAAAACAGAAGATAATTTTCCAGGTTTTGCTGAGAAAAAAATTACCATTGGTAGAACTTTAGGTATAGAAGGTAGGAATTTTATTAAATATTTATTAAATAAACCCTCTCCAGTTCCTGTGTGCACAAATGGGAAGTGAGCAGTCCAAAGAAAGTACTTGTAACACGTCTTTCCTCCCTGTTCCCATCCTTTCTCTTATTCTAAGAGGTTATTCTTCTGCAGACATTAGATGATATACTTTCGTTTCAATTTATTCATTTTGTCTGCATCTCTCTTACGTGTTCATTCATTTCTTTTAAATTTTCTCCGAAATAGGGACTTTTATGATTTTATAAAATACGCCGTGAGCCCTCTAGTGGTACTTTGGACCTTTGCTTTAGGCTGCGGTAACATTTGTTTCTTTGCAGCTGTGCTTGCTTGAGCCGAAGGAGTTAGATTAGCGTCTATTTAAATGACTTTAATCTTCCTGGTTTTCTTTCTTTATTTATTTCATGTGAGAAGGAATGCTTGAATTCTCTGGTACGCCTGGGAGTTTGGCACCTCTAGTAGTGAACTGGCATCCTTGTGGGGATGCTCTGGACACTCTGACCCTGTGTCCAGCTGTCTTCAGCATGGGCAGCGCGCTACAGGTCGCATCCAAGCACCGACTGGGATGTGCTTTTGCCTGGGGGGGGACCAGCTGCAGACACGTTTCCTCTGCTCATCTGTTTTCCTGGTTCCGAGGTTTGCTCCGAGTGTGTCTGTGTAATACGACTGCGCTGCCGAGCGCCCTCGGGTGACGCAGAGCTGCTCTGAAGCGTGAAGGTGCCGAGCAGGAGCGCCCTGAAGTTGGGAACAAGCGGGTGAGACACCGAGGCAACAGAGAGCTGATTTCTTCTGGGGCTGGCTACTCGGTTTTGATGTTAGGGAAGCTCTGGGTGCCTCTGA
>NW_009712665.1:6841-17086 GCF_000703405.1 Apaloderma vittatum
AAGAGCGTCTGAAGGAGGGGGAGAATGGCATCCCTGGTTCTGGGCGACACCTGCCTGTGATTTTAACACTTTCGTGCCTAGCCTGCTGAAGTCAAGCCTTGCCAAGGATTTCCCAGTACTGCATCCTCCCTCATTGGACAGGTACAGTTGAAACCAGTTCAATGCAGGCTTTGGGATTTTTTCAGCCCATTCGCGGAGTATATGTGCCCTAAATGCCTGCAATACAGAGGAATCCAGCTACTTCTAATGGGATGCATCTGCATAGAGGAAGAATTCCTCCTTTAAGATGGGTAATAAGCAAACGATATTTACTGATGAACAGCTAGATGCCTACCAGGTAAGATATCTTAGTTTGCGTTAGGGGAAGGAAGGAGTGGTCTTTGTATGGTTGTGAAGGATTTTCGGTTTTTGTTTGGGGGAGTATTTTTTCCAAATGTAAATGAACGCTTCATTTGTAGCCTGCATGCAAATATTCTGCTGCTCCTTGGAGCAATTGTACTAATATTCTAAGGCTCGGTTGTTGAATATACCCAGTTTAATTTCTTTCTTGGTATATAGGAAAGGAATCAAAGCCTCAATGTCTGGACTAGGAAGCAAGATAAAGAGTGTGACTAGCCTGATAATGGGAGGTTTTAGTAGAATCTTTTTATTGGGTGTTTTGTAAAGAAGAAAGTGAAGCAGTAACCTCCTTCCCCCCCCAACCTTTTTTCTCAATAGGGGGTAAAAAGAAGAAGAAGAAGAAGGTCTTGTTTAATTTCACTTCTCGTAATAATAAGTAATCAAAATCTACTTAACATAATTCCAAAACAGATATCCTTATGCTTTGCATCTACTCCTGGAGGGCAGTTTCTTACCTTATATCATTATATTATATTATATTATTTCTTACCACATTATATCAACTGAATTTTGAATAGAGTAAAAAAATAATTCCCAGTTCTCAGTCAAGTTTCATCACAGTACAAAGCTCACTGAAATGGACTGTGGGAAGCTCTCTGCACAGTGGGCATCTTGGACAAGTTTCTGAGAATACAGTGAGGCAATATGTTGAATAGAAGTGTACTGAAGGAGGAGGCAGCTGACGGTTTATTATGAGGGGCAGACAGGGCTGGCTGCATTGCTCTGTTCCCTTACACAAAATGGTGAACATGGACAGAATTAACAGGGCAGGAAATTAACATTTAGTTTATCTCATGATAACTAAGGGACAATTCCAGTGCACACACAAGTAAATAACTTTCTACTTTCAGGATTTTTTACTTGAGCCATTGAGGTAGAAACTATGATTTTAAATACTAATTTTCTTTGGACTTACTGCTAACATGGACTTTTTGCAGGTGTAGCTATTTAGCCATAGAGTCAGGCTAGGGATATATGCTAAAATGCTTTAAAATGCTCTGAAATATTATCCCATGCTGCAAGTAAGGCATAAATTAAATGGCCATATTAAATTCTTAGCCTTTTTCTTGTTGTAGCTAATGTGAAAATGGAGCTTCTTTGTCACACATCTCACCTCCCACCCAGCAGTCTGCCGCTATAATATGTTAGTTGAAGTTAGTGATCTTAGACTACTAAGTCTAAGATCTAAAAAGGCTTTTCTGTGTCCCCGCTGGGTAGGCAAGAGGGAAATCTGTAAAACACCAATGTCTGTCTTCCTGCTACCAATGAAAGTGAACACAGAACAGAGCCCAACTGCAGTGAAACAAAACAAAATCCAAATGTAATTAATGGTATCTTCTTGGCATAAACTGGCGAATGCAAGAGCTGAAATGTCATCCCTAATTCACTACTCTTCGTGTAGAAATTGTCCTTCTCTAATGGCTTTTGCAGCCCCTGCCTTTCATAATGCTGGGTAATTGATCTCAAAGCCTGGTGGACCGAGTCAGCCTGGGGGATTTCTCTGTTCCAGGCGGGCTTGTAGTTCATTAGGATAGTGCTAGATCATTTTTGACTAGTAGAGGCACCTGTTATCTGTGGGAAGTGCAAGAAAATAGCAAGTTCCAGGACTAAAGTAACCTCTAGAATTTGTCAGGAATATTTGCCTCATTCTGTGAGCAAGCAGATCAAGTCCTTATTTTGATGATTTCCCTCTGAGCCCTTAGTTATTGCAGACCTCTCAGATCTTTTAAATGTGGAAATCCTGGGCTTGCCACTGTAGCCATCTGCACCGGGAGCTCTTGCCTCTCCATGGTTTTCAGGGTGAGTAAGCCCAACAGAGCTGTTTGACTTGGAGTTTGCCATTTTATCTGCCTTTTTCTCGTTTGTGGAATTCCTTCAGAAAAATGGAAAGTGGGGCAATGGTTCCATTTTTTGAAGTGCAGGTTTTTCACTTCTTGAACCAGCAGCTGGGTTTCCAGGTCCTCCGAACACTGGACCAGAGTAAAACCCTGTGTCTCAGTGCCCGCCTTGCAACAGTGTGTTGTGCACATCCGTACACCAGTGTACAGCCAGGCAGCTACATGGAAATTCTTTTTAGAATGGATCACTGAGTAATCCTGTTCGTCTGGGTTTTTTTTCTTAAACAAGGACTAGGCAACTTCTTGTGGGTTTGTATGTCTAGGGGTTGGTGCTATACTTCTAACAATAATACCCAGGGTTACAGCATCCGTAGTATCAGTATAACAGAAGCAAAAGAATCAACTTAATCCTTCTTGTAAAATAGGTTTGGTTTGGGGTGTTTTTTCTTTGTTTTGTTTTATTTTTACTTTGCTACAGTTCCTGTTAGAAGACCGTTGAAAACCTCATTTCCCTCGTGGTTAGACTTTCATTTCTTTACTTGAATATATTTCTGGTGATTGCATTATCTGGTTGTAATCTCCACCTTTTTTGTCTTTAAGAAAAATTACTCTGAGCTTTTAGCACCCGAATGCTACTTTAGTAGTGACATTTTGATGTTTTTTTAAAATGCATTATGTTTTAAGCACTTGTTCCATACAAGACACTCTGAGATCGAAGTGTTGGAGGTTAGTGTGCTTGAAGTATGGTAAAACATATGTAAGTGGCTTTGGTTTTCAGGAGTAGAGATTAAGCTGCAGAAAAATCACCTGCCTAAAGAGCTAGCAGACATAAATCTCAGATCATTACTATATTAATAATTAAATTAAATAACCTCATTTGATTTGTCTGAAAATTTTTGGAATGCCCATGTATCAGCTTTTTTTTCCCCGTATAAACTGTCATATTGAGGAGATGCTTTTTAGCGGAATATTTACCTGTAAGTGAAATAATTATAAATCTGGTCAGCCACAAGATGACCTCAGTTATTTTAGCAGATGAGTGTTTTAAATACTCTTTATTAAATCTGACGGTGGGTGGCCGGTTGAAACTGTTTATAAAAGAGATGCATAGTAAGATTTGGTAATATTAAACCTCTCGCAGCTGCTTTTTTTTTTTTTAATTAGAAATAGGTAGTCACAGATTAAAGAAAGATCGGAAGGCTGCAAATCTCCTAACACCTTGTCATATCACCTGTTTTAAAGAACATATCACCTGGTATTAAGATAGTGTTCTACCTGGCAGCTCTTTAAATTTCTGTAAACTTAGTGAAATGTTTTGAAAATGAGGCTTTCGTAAATGTTGGTCTCCTCATTGAGATAAATCTCATTTAAAAAGTTAGCTCTGTAAAAAGATTACTTCTACTGGGGATTTCTGCTTCACATGTCCCTAGAATACTTGACTGTTTGGGGTTGGGTTTTTTATGTTTGGATTTGTTTTTTCATTTGTTTGTTTGGGTGTTTTTTACATAAATTACAAAAATCTAGCCAAGGTCTGGCAGGGGAAGAGGCAAGAGTTAATAAGCTGGAAATATGTGTTTCATTGCAATCAAAGAGCATTTTAAAAATCAGCTTGGACAAGCTGTCTGCAGGTTTTGAAGGTCAAGACTCGTAATGAGAAAAGAAAATTAATGGGTTTTTTTTTGAGTGATGCTGCATAAAAACCCAGCTATATTATAGAGTGACATCAGAGCTGTATGTTGGCCTCAGCACACTGCATTTCTCCCTGGAAACAGTTACACTGTGAAGAAAAAATGCAGGAGCTGTGCTTGGGGTATGGATAAACTAGTCCACATTTCATTGTCTTTTCTGGGTTTACTCGAATAAGTGGTCCAAACTTGATATGAATTTGCTTCTGTTTTTTTTCCTAACAAACCGACCCTAGTGAATATGACACAAATATTTTATGTTGGGTATTACTGGTTTTATTGCACGCCATTTCCTTTTTGTATTCGTTCATTAATGGGATTATTTGCTCTGCATTGTTTAATGCCGCCTTGAAACAAACTGGTGTTTATCCTAGCTGTCTTTTAGGTAATATTGCAATAAGAGGTAGTAATGTGAAATAATGACTTGCGTCCTTTACACAAGAACTTGTCTATTACAGAGCTCTTTTCCTTTTATTAAAGTTCTAGTCAAAGTGGGATTTGCCTGATGACAGGCAAAACCAGATGAAACAAGGTACGTTCTGATCTGCCAAGAAGTGCCATTTATAAAGTGAAACTAGGTCATCAAGCTATCTCTTAATTTAAAAAGCTGTACTTAATCAGGACCTCTTAATGAAAATGAACCCTTTGTGAGAATACAGAAAGTGTATTCATCACAGGTTCTCCAGAATCTTCTGCAAAAAGTATTTTTCAGTTTGGTAGAGTATTCCTGCTAATTGCAAATGTAAGTAGCTTGATAATAGAACAAGATTTTTGTGAAATTATCTTTTAGTCAGATTCTGGTTTCATGTTACCATTTAGTGCATATATATGCATTGAGCAAAATTGAGTTAGTTGACAGTTTGCTTCTCCCTCAGCCCTTGCTAATGTTTAACTGTTTTCACTCCCATGTTGCAGTGTAAATATTTAAACTGGTTCCTATAGCTGCAGATTTTTCCTCCTGGAATTCTGTATTTTAGTTATTCTGGCTGGAGTTCTAAAATATATATGCTTACGAACAAGGGTAAGCTGGATGCTAAAATCTCCATTGACATTTTGATGCAACCACTGTTTTTTAAGATAAAAAAAGTCCATGGGCCGATACTACTATTAATGCAGGTGGTAACTCTGTTGGTAATTTTTTAGTGTTTAAAGCTGGATTCACAAAAGTACTTGCACAGCTATGCACGTTAAAAGACTGGTGCAAGTCTCATTGACTTCCACTGACTCTTTATATACAGAAATAACTTGCTGACTCAGTCTTGCTCAAATTCGATACCAGTCTCAGTTGTATGGCAACTAGAGTAGAAGTATCGCATTTACAAACATTACTAGAATAGAGTTAATAGTAGATCTTGTATAAAAATGCATTTGCTTCTTTTCAGCACCTTTTAACTCAGGTTTTTGATTCCTTCTTAGGATGATGTTTTTATGATGTTTTGATGAAATGTTTTTACACACATTGTATACATTTGGCCCAGTACAAAAGTTCATTTGTAATTTTTAAAAATGAAATCTCTAAAATAAGTTGTTTTAAATGTCATTGTTTGAAGTGTTGCAGCATTCAGTACTTTTCATTTATTAAAATCTGCTCAGTAAGGTAGCTGTATGAATTTAATCTATCTTAACTTGATATTATTGTCAATATTCCTGTTAGTGAACGGTGGTTGGATGAAATGATCTCTAAGGTCACTTCCAGCCTAGGCCATTCTATGATTCTATGATCTGTGGCTTCCTGGCTTTTGTCTGAGACTGTTTTTCTAATTTGGAGTGATTCTTGTATTTCTAAGACTGTCTTTTATTATTTCCTTGTTTATAAAACTTTTCAGTGGATCTGTTGCAGGATCAGAATAAACCTGCCCTTATGAAATCATCCATATAAAAAGCAGAATTATATGTGTATTATCTTAGAGGAGAAATATGTGTTTAATGTGTTTAAGAAATTTTATTTCACAGTAGCTTTGCATGATTGGGCATTGCTAGTTTGTTCCTTTCTCCAGTATTTCTTCTTTTCTTTATTGTAGAGAAGTGTTTTGCTTATCTATGTGAAATTAGTTTTATTTTAAAACCATGCTTTATGCACAAAGATACTTGCTTCTAAAAGTGGTAAGTGATAATCCTTCAGTCAGCGGACTCTGCCATTCATAAACTACAGGCTGTGCTCTGGTATTGGCAATCGATCCAACAGAACAAACCACATGTAGTCTGATTCTGAGTCATATCTCATTGTCACTTTACATGAAGTTAAGCATCAGCATTCTCAGCACAGTTACCTCTGTTGCAGTGCTTTGTTCAGATCCCTGTAGAACCACACAGAAAGCAGAACCAGCGGAGGAGTTTGCAGTAAAGTCGTACAGACAAGTGGAAAAGGTCGTGGACCACCATGTTTCAGTCTGTTCCCATTTTGTCCTAGACCTGCATTCACCTATCGTAGGAAATCAAAGAATAAAATTCTAACAGCCTGTACATTCTGCTCTTAAAAGGTAAATTTTAAGAGCAGAGGCCATTAACCCTACTTTACGAGCAATGCTGAGTGTCTTGCAGAAAGTCACGCTACCAGCCAAGAACAAAGCCACCTGTGGAACGTCAGTTCACCAGCTATTGGACACTTTGTTCTGCAAAATGTTTTAGGAGCCAGTTAAGGCACCTAAATGCCAGATTTGAGAACAACGTTCCATTCTAGAAGCTAATGACGTCATTGAAATCAGAGGGAAGATTTCAGTTTGCTTTATTTTATTCGCTTTGCTAAACATAAGGAAGTTAAGTGGATATTTTCAGATTTGCTGAAGTGATATCTTACCTCCAAAAAACCGTCAGTGATCCTTTATGTCAGACTTGTAATTAACTTGATTATTAAGGGTGCAAGGGCAGACTGAGGGGGACAGTTGATCTTAGAAAAGGAGCACGTATTTTCGCAGGCACTGGAGTTGGTACCCTTTCAAGGCAGACCCTCTATTCTAAATACCCTAAAACCCCCAAGGGGCCTCCTGTTAGCAGTTTTGCAGGCCACTGTATTGGAAATAAAACCTGTGATGGTCAGGATAAGTTCTTGCCAGAAGGCTTGACTTGGCAAGAGTTATGAAAACTCTAGTGGCATTTATCTGTTCGATATTTAGTTTATGATTTTCTAGCAGGGTTCCCAGTGCCTTTAATGTCCAGGCAGTAAAAACAGGTTGCTTTTTTTAATTTAACTTGTTAGTTTACTGTTTATTCTCCATCATTGTGTATTTTCTGTATGAGTGAAGTAGCCAGAAGAAAATTGGATGATTCACCTCCGTGTTTCATGGGCCAAAAGTCTTTAATTAAATTGAAATTAAATTGCTGGAGTTCCAGCAACTATAAAATGTAATTATGTTATTTAGATCCTTGTTCCATCACGATTTTAATCCAACTTAGGGCCGTACTTTGGAAAAAAAAAAAGCAGTCCTGCGCCTCTTGTTTTTGCTTCATCTCTTGTACCAGCACTACTGGTCTTATATTGTAAGCCACTGAAAGGAAACGATCCGAGCTGGAGATAAATCCATTTTTCCTAGGTTAGTTACCGAACACGTTAGTTTCTTCTTCCAGAGTTCTCTGATGCAGTTATACTTCTCACCGCTGTGAAGTCTGCATAAAAGAAGAGGCAGAAATAAGAAGCTGAGAAGCAAAAGAGGTGGCTGGATTCCCTTTCAGCAGTAGCTTGGAGCCGTGGCTTTCGCCTTTGCCCTTTGAGACCAGGCAGGCTGCTTAAGGGGAAGGCATTTCTTCAGTGGTGCGTACGACCTTGCTGTGGATCCAAACCATAGGCCAGGTCACCATTAGCTTGGGTTGCTCTGACCCTGAATATCTTGAAGGTCTCTGCAACTGGTTGGTGAAACCACTGGAAGTTTGGGTTTTTTTGACACCCCTTGTCCCCGATACACGATTCCATATAATTGGCAGGCACAGCTGGGATACTGCAGTCAGTAACAGTGGTCAGGCAGGTGCTTGCAACTACTTTTGTCATAAAAGTTTCCAGTATCTGTGGGTTTTAGATTATATTAGTAAAAACTCAGTTTGATTTAAAAAAAAAGGCAGACGATAGTGTTTGTCAACGATGTGAGGTGACCTTCAGTGGAAAAAGTTCATGGTCTGACCTCCTAATGTGTTTTCCAGTGGCATTTTTGCATGATATCTGGAAGGTAAAGGGTATCTTGGCTTCTTCATCTTTTATCACCATTTACATATCAATTCCCTGCCAGCTTTCTAGTTAAGTAACAGTGTCTGCTGTTTTGGCAAGCCTATATAATTACGGGATGATTGCTGCTGAGCACCTTACAATTATTTCTGAGATTGCACCTGCCTTTCATTAGTAAATGAAACATCCTTAAGTGACAGTTTGACTGTAAGTGTTCAGTGTGCTGGGATTAAGACTTAACCAGCTGGCTCCTATTTCACTTTGTGCGGTTCCAGACAATGTGACATCAGTGTCAGCAGCTCACAAGGTGCTTCCAATTGTGCCTTGTAACACAATATGCTGAAGGAAGAGCTGCTCCTTCTGCCACTTCATATGGAGGAGAGCAAGCAAACTCAATAATTGATACCCTGCAGGACAGATAGCCTACCTGGATACCTGAGACAAGCTGTTTGAGTGCCTCAGCTAGCTGTGAGCCGTTGCTTTGCCCCTCCTTGGAAGAAGCAGGCGTTTAGCCTTCGGAAAGAAGTCACTTGTTTGCTACTTGACTAAAGAGCAGGATGGGGGGGACCACATCCGAGTTGTTTGTACTCTTGAAGTATGACCTAGCAAGCCTGATGTTATCTGCTTACTAGCTCATTTAAAAATATAATCTATTTTAAATATATTTACATTAAAGGAGGAGAACTACTAACAGCTCAGCTCTTAAGCAAATGCTTTGCCACATCACATAGGCCTGTGACAGAGGTGGATAATCAGGAAGAATTTTGTGGTTTGGTTGTGGTTCCCTATCTATACACCCTGATCAGCCAGTAGCTCTAAGGCAAGATGCATATTCTTGGAGTTTATGACCTGAACAATATTCTAAACTGACCACCCAATATTTCATTGCCACCAATGTTCATAGCTTTGGATGCAGGGCAGCATTTGCCCTAAATATGTATTAGATAAATTAATGGGGATTAGAGGATATTTCGGTTAATGGGATAATCAGACTGATTGTTCTGGTTCCTCACAGCACCTAAAAATACAACTTTATTTGTGACTGACGCAAAAATACGTGAAATGCAAACTCTTTCACTGCTCCTGTTACGATTCTTTTGTGATCACTTGAATTCTTCTGGCAAAACACAGATATTCGTGCTGTTCGGAGCATGTTATCCATGTTCCTGACATATGTGTCTTTGCAGCCTTCACCAAGGTGACCACAGTGCAAAGTAATTATTAGCAAAAAGAGTTAGTAACTTAATAAATTTAAGTACATTACTTTTATTATTAAATCAATTGCCTCTAATAGAGGAATACTTCATTAGAAGATGGTTTTCTTCATCTTTTTGTTATTTATAGCTTTCTAGATCCGTTTATTGAATGGTTTTGGCTTATACTTTGCTGTTTTGATTTAATTTTGCTTCTGGTCTGGTCATTTCACAGTAGAGAAATATTTCAGAAAACTGGGTTTTTTACTCCTGAAGTTTCACATTAACAGTATTTTTTTTTAACCAGTAGTTCTGTCCTTAGGATATTCCGGTTATTTTATAGCATATATTGCTTTCTGAGTCAATAGCAGATAGTACACAGGTAGCATCTTTAATATTTTTATGTCAGATCAGTCTGAATTTCCTCAAAAAGATTGAAAAATGATTCTTTGTGGTTGTTTTCGATATTTCTATAGTACAATAACATGTTTTGTTTTTTAACAGGATTGCACATTCTTCACTCGGAAGGAAATCCTTCGGTAAGTAAATCACATTAAATTTTTCCTTGTGATTTGTATGGAAGGGACAAAACCTTTGTTCTGACTTGTGAGGAAACCAGATAAAGCCCATTATTTTGTATGAATGAATGAGTGTAGGATTGGACTCGAGATGCTCTTATAATATGGAAATGTGTGTAAGGAAACAGGTGATGGTTAGCTTAATGTCGATAGCGTAGGCTTTTCTAGGGATAAGCCATTGGACAGTTGAGAGCCAGTGTCTTTCTAGGAAAGGAATTTGCTGCTTTTCTGCTGGGTTTTACCAATGAGGGCACATCCTTCAGTCAGTACAGGCTTTGGTATGGACTTAACATGTGGGGAAAACTGGTGTTAGTTAAAGTGCAGAGCGCTGAGAAGGCCTGTTTTGGTACGAACTTTCTCGACAGAAGGTCACTGTATTGGGTTGGCTCAGCCGGATTT
>NW_009712666.1:0-259 GCF_000703405.1 Apaloderma vittatum
CTACACAGCCTACAATTTAGCACTCGGGTATGTAGGGAAGGCTGGCTGCATTCAGTAATATGCCGTACCCAAGACACCCGACAAAGTTCAGAACCCCAGTTTGAAAACTGCATGCAAGGAAAGAAAATCATTCCTATTACAGTCAGCTTTTTACCTTAGTGTCATGGTAAAATACAAACACTTGTACTAAGTGATGTGACACCTCTACATTGCTCAGAAGGCATAACCTGCAATACGCTATTTTTTGCCAAGATCACCC
>NW_009712667.1:0-219 GCF_000703405.1 Apaloderma vittatum
TTTTTTTTTTTTTCCCCTTGCTTTTCTCACTGTTGAGCAATGGCAGGCAGGGCGATCCTCCCATGCTCACTTCCCTTGCCAGCCAGCGCGGCGGCTCAGCCGCAGCCGACAAAACCTCCGGGAGCTGCTGGAAGAAGCTGAGCAGAGGCAGAGGAAGCTCCCGTGGCCGAGCTCGCTTCCCGTCCTCCTTTCGGCTGGAACACCAGCTCTTTGGCTGCA
>NW_009712667.1:471-3561 GCF_000703405.1 Apaloderma vittatum
TTGGTATAAATAGCCCCACGCCCCACCACCTCATGGGTCCGATTTAGATTGGGTCTTGGGAAAAAATTCTTCAGTGCGAGGGCGGCAAGACCCTGGAACAGATTGCCCAGAGAGGTTGTGGCTGTCCCCTCCCTGGAGATGTCCAAGGCCAGGTTGGATGAAGCCTTGAGTAACTTGGTCTAATTAAGGGTATCCCTGCCCATGGCAGGGGTTGGATTAGACGATCTCTAAGGTCCGTTCCAACCTAAGACATTCCATGATTCTACAGTTTTTGTGCTTTTCATTCCTGTGCCGCAACACGACGAGCACGGCGCTGCTCCGGCCTCTCCACTGCCTGCTGGGGGAGAGCCCCAAGGTGGCCTCAAGCACCTCTGCAAACTCTCTGGCACCCTGTGTCTCCCCTTTGCCCAACCAGGCAAGAAGAAATAAATATATATACCTCTACTCTAACGTAACGCCGGGCGGGTGATGTGGAGTGATTAAGAGCATGTTACGTTCTCATCAGTGCAGAGACGGGGGGGAAATATGATTTACAAGCGCTTTACGATAATCTCCTTCCTGCAGGAGGGAGGGCAGGCACCACGACACGGCTAACCGGGCCGTCAAAGAAAATTTAGTGTGAGAGAGAGGGAGAGCAATTAAACAGCCCAAGCTCAAATGAATCAAGAGATGAGAAAGGGAAGCGTCCCGCTCCCCGTGTTCCTGCGCCAGGGTTCTTCTGGGCTCTGCCGGACTGATTTGATTTAAGGAAACCAACCAAACAAAAGCAACCCAATAAGGCCCTCACAGGCAAACGTGGTTTGGAGCCGCTAACCCAATCACGGCAGGCACAGAACTTCTGCTGGCCGGGCAAACCGAATCGAGAGAATCCACCTGGGGCTCCCCGCTGGAGCCCTCCCACGCACCGGAGACCTCCCTGCATCCTCCTGCGTCTGGAGGAACGCAGAAAGGTTTAAAACATCTTCATTTCTTTGCTGTCTCGTTTCTCCTGCAATCACGCCGGAGATCTCGGGTGAGCCATGCCAGGCCCAGCGGCGTCACCTCGTGCCGGGTGATGCCGGGGAAGGAGATCTACAGTCCTGCTTGATCATCGCCTGGCCCTGGGGACACCAAATCCTCTTTATTCCCTCCCTTGAAGGTCTCTTCTCCGCTGCTGGCCAGGTGGGCCTTTCAAATTTCAACCAAACTTTTCCTCTTTTTCCACTCCCCACCCCCTTTTTCCAGCCCCCACCTCGCCGTTCCTCCCACGCTGCCGCCGTTTATTCTCTCCCGAGCACAACTTTTTCCCCCCCCGGCCTCCGAGGGCTTTGATGAGCGCGTTTAAAAGGGAGAAGCTGACGCTCAGTTTGAAGGGAACGGCTTTTTCAACCACAAAAATAGCTGATAGGCCTGACGTCGCCTTGTTTCCCTTCGCTCCTTGTAAACAAGGAAAAGGAGGCTGCCGTGTCCCACTTTAGCTGCCAGGGAGTTTCGCTTCCCAGCTCCAAGGAGAAGTGGGGCAGAAAGAAAATGAACCCAGCGGGGACAAGGTGTTGAGCCGGTGGGGACCATGTGGGCAAACCCCACACGGGACGTGCCTCTGTCTCCTCCTGTGCCCAGAAAATGTGTTCCCCGAGGGGTCTGGAGCTGCTCTGCTCACTGGGAACACCCCGGCTCTCGCCCGCATCCTGGCTGGGTGTGAGAAGCTGGCACCCTCGCTCCTTTTTCCTCTCTTTCCCAGGGATGGGAGAAGCCGGCTTTGCTTTCCCCTGGGAAATCGCAGGCTGGTGGCGTGCCAGCCAGAGGCACGATAACGTTCTCCTTCCCCGAAACAGCCATGGTCGTCCATCTCCAGCGCAAACCCTGCACCTCCAGCGCAAACCACCGGAGCAAAGTGGACCCGTTTCACGCAGAGGAGCCCGCAAAACGGGAGAGGTGAGGAAGGGAGTCCCCAGGAGCTGACAAGAGCCCCCTGAGATGTGCTGAGGTCCTTGAGCAATGTGTTGCAGCAATCCCAACTGAGGTGCAGCTGGAAAACAGGTGGAGGGAAGCCGCCTGTCCCGGCGCAGCCTCCCGCAAACCTTCAGGCTGCCCAAGATGACGAAGCGGTCTCGTGGCACTTGGTGGTGGCACGGCAGCTCTGTCGCCACATCACGAGAGAGACTGGCATGGCCGTGCCTGTCGCTAACTCCCCGGTGCCCTTGCACCGCCGCAGAGGACAGAGCGTGGCGCGTCTTGAGGTGGAGAGGGGTGAAGCTGAGTCCTCTTTGCTCTGCCTCGCTCTCTGCCTCAGCTGCTCCTTGGCGAAACCTGAAGAGGACAACGCCGCGTCCGTAGGGATGTGGTAGAACACGACTGGTTGGGGTCCAGCGAGGGAGGAAGCCCAGGCTGGTCTACCCGGGATAAATAAGCAGCTTATCCAATCCCCAAGTGCCTCAACAACAGGAGAAACGCGTTACCCGCGTCGAGGGCAACGCTGCGACGGGCCAGGAGAGGAGCTGGCTGAGAGCGCGGTCAGCAGCAGCTCACCCGGGGCTTCCCAAAAAAACGTTGACCTCCAGTAGGAGTGAGCTCGAGCCCCAGAGAAACGCCGTGTCCAAGAAAAAAGCCAAGCCGGCCTGTTGAAGAACCAGAGCACCGCTCAAGGACAAAGCTGCCTGTCTGGGAACGGGTGCGGGGATTTGCTCCTTGCCTGGATACTTCAAAGGGCTTAAATCACAGTAAATAAGCATGACTGTGCAAGAAGAAAGCAAGTGGGATGAAAGACCCGATTGTGTTTTTGGAGCGGCAGCCCGTCCTGGGAGCTTTCCTGCACCAGAGGATGCAAGGAAGAAGTATTTTTATTTTTATTTTTTTAAGATTTCTGACTTCCCAAAGCCAAGCCAGCAGCACGAGCCCGCGGCACCGAGCGCCACAGAGAAGGGAAATCGCTTTCCAGATGAGGTGCTTGCGCTGCGCCCACAGCGCTGGGCGAACAGGATTAGCATGTGCACCACGTAATTAGACACGAAAAAACTTCGCAGGCGTCTTCAAAGGCAGGCAACAAACCCCAGAGGTCACGCCGCAGCACTCGCCGCGCGTCTGGTTTAATTACGAGGGCTCCTCTCCGGC
>NW_009712667.1:3668-3961 GCF_000703405.1 Apaloderma vittatum
CACAGGACGGCGGGTTTTGACCACAGGGACACCCCAAGCCTCCCCCAGGGTGGTCCAGATCTGCAGGGTCACCGCTTGTTTTAACTTCCTCGCGAAGGAAATGCCTAAATGTGAGAGCTGCTCATCTTGGGGCCTCCTGGTGAGCGCTTGGCAGCAGCTCGCTGCCCCCAAACCCTAACTCGAGTGATTTACGTTCCAGAAGAGCACAAAAAGAGCAGCTCACCGCTTCTGGGTACCGGGGTGAGGGCGAGGTCAGCGTCTAAAGCATCCTCCCACCTCCAGCAGAGCCCCAG
>NW_009712667.1:4085-4330 GCF_000703405.1 Apaloderma vittatum
CGCTTCAGCGAGCGCTGCTGGGGCAGCACCTGCACTGTTTCTTCCCCCCAAGGACCACGCTGGAGGAAAGAGCAGGAAGAGCCTCTGGCTGTCCTCAACCGACTGCTTGGCAGGTCCTGCGACACTTCCCAAAACCAGGCAGACGCTGACGACGTGTCCACGTGCTGCTCCGCTCCGAGGCGGTTTTAGCCTCATTACGACAGTTTTCGCAGCCAAAAGTTGACATTTTTTTTTACTTTTTTTTT
>NW_009712668.1:0-12904 GCF_000703405.1 Apaloderma vittatum
GGGGCTGTTTAGGATGTTGGGTAGTGGTAGGGCTAGGGGAATGGATTGAAGCTGGAGATGGGTCGGTTCAGATTGGACGTTAGGAAGAAGTTCTTCCCCATGAGGGTGGTGAGACACTGGCACAGGTTGCCCAGAGAGGGGGTGGATGTTGGAAGTGCTTGAGGCCAGGTTGGATGAGGCTTTGAGCAACGTGGCATCCCTGTCCATGGGAGAGGGGTTTGAACTAGACGATGTTTAAAGGTCCCTTCCAACCCAAACCATTCTATAATTCTGTGCATTCTGTCAGAGTCAAACCTTTTTGGAGGATTACTCTTGAAACATGAAAAGCTCAAAGCATTATGCTTCCATTTTTTGTCTTTTAAACAGTTCTGTATGGGTGAAGAAAACCTCAAATGTGCATTTTTCTCCCTTTTTTGTAATTGAAGTAATTCATTTTTGCTCCTGCCACCTATAAAAATCTGACCTGGTGTATTCATGAAAGTCTATCTAAGGCTTTTTTGTTTTCGTTTATTTTGTTGAAAGGCAGATCTTAGAGTCTCTTACTTTCAGATTTTTGTTGAGACAGATTTTAGTTTCATGCCGGCTTTCAGTTAACTCTAAATCAAAGACAATATGATAACACTTCTTAAAATTCTGCATACTAAGATATTTTGCAGTGATTCGTGAAATCTGGCCTTTAAGAAGCTGAATATGCTGTTAAATGAATTGAAGCCTGGGATAAGAGGTTTTGTGTAGTTAATCTGTCATAAAGCAGTTATAAATTGTCACTATATGGTTTTGTTCGTAGCAGAATTTCCTTCCAAGAATAGTTTTTAGGAACAGTTCCTATAATCCTCATTGTAGTGACTTTGGTTGCTGAGATGTGTAAGTTGGAAGCAACCGTTTGAGCACAAATGCTAACATGCAAAATCAACGTTACTAACTTATTTATTCGTAGGCATTCAACTAAATGTTTTTGTAGATCTTGGGTGACTTTAGCCTGACCAAAAAGTTTTGGATGCCTGCCTGTCATTAACTTTTTAATCACAGTAGTGATTGTGAAAATTTTATTTTGGTTTCTAATTCCTCCCCAGTTTCTAACTATGCAGTGTTCTTGTAATGTATACCTCTAAAGATACCTAAGTGAACAAAAACTTGCCATGATAAGCGGTCAAGTGGATAGAGCTATTTAAAATAAAGTTCACAAAGGTAGATCCATTTAATATGCTGTATACTCAAGGCTGTATTCTGCCCAAATTCCCTGTCAGAAATCGTTGTGCAAAATTGCATCAGCTATAGAGTAATTGAGGATTTGTAGAAGAGAGACTTCTTGAAAAAAAGGTTTTCTTATTGAAAAGGAAGCTAAAATACTTGCAAAAAATATTTTGCAGTTAGTCAAGGAAAGCATAGTAAAGTTTGAGAGCTTTCTACTAACTGCAAAAATAATAAAAATGTCACCTCTAATAGCTCAAACGCACAGGAGTAGCCTATTCTTTCTGAGATAGTGGCGAAAAGGATGTGAATGTAGTGGGGAAGAGAATGGAATGATGGGTTTTTTATATCTTGGTTTTTTTCCTTCTTTCCTGTGTAGAAAGCTGGGCTGTTAAGGAAGGGACTGCTTTTCAGGATAACTCTTCTGATGTCTGGAGGGGCCAGTATACTTTATATACGCTGGAGGATTATGGGCACAGGGCCACCAGCTTTCACTGAAGTAGACAACCCAGCTTCGTTTGCAGATAGTCTGCTTGTGAGAGTAAGTTATGAAGTTGCTGTTTTCTGACCAACTCAGAACAATCGTCTTTGTAATCAAATTGAATTTCTTTTCTGTGCTTCAAAGAAAAAATAAAGTGAGCAGTCTTTACGTTTCAAGATGTGTGATGAGTCACCCTCAGTTGTGCTGCTGTGATGATTTTCTGCTTTTTTTTTAGATAGTATACCTTGTATATTTTTTTACATTGAATTTAGAGTGCACCACACACAGAGAAGTACATTTCCATTTACTCACTAGTTTTTCCATACATGCAAGGATTTAGCTTTTGCTAGGTTTCATTCCTTTTCCACGTACTATGCTTGACTTTTCGTCTGTTCTTTCACAATTGAAGAAAATAGCATAAAGTTCTGGTCTTGTGCGTTTGACGTATGTCATGACTGCATTAAGGCTCCTTCTGGAGATGGAGAACGAAGGACCAAGAACAGGGGGTGATGTCTTTTGACATTTTCTCCTGTTATAGGAGATTATTCTTTTTAGATGTGGATATTGGCTGGACAGCACAGAATTGCATTTCCCTGCATTCTCCTGTTTTCTGAATGGGAGAGCCACCTAGCTGTGTTTAAAAAAAAAATTAATTCCACAGCTGTAAAATAAATGGATATGTAACTAGTTGTAGTCCCCCCCCTTAAGTTTAGTATCAAATAACTGTTTGTTTTCTTTTTGACTGACAGGCTATAAACTATAATTACTACTATTCGTTGAATGCGTGGTTGCTGTTGTGTCCCTGGTGGCTGTGTTTTGATTGGTCAATGGGCTGCATACCCCTCATTAAGTCCGTCAGTGACTGGAGGATAATTGCACTAGCAGCACTTTGGTTCTGCCTAATTGGTCTGATATGCCAAGCTCTGTGCTCAGAAGACAGCCATAAGAGAAGGTAAGAGACAGCGATGAATTTTAAATGCCTGACCAACTTGAGTACAGTATTATTTTGTTAAACCCACTGCTGATAATTTTAACAATTCAGAGGAACCAGTGTCTAGCAAATTCAGTTCAAATAAATATTTATAGCTGTCATTTCAGTTTTATCCCAATTTGGGCCCATCACTGTACACTGACTAGTGGGAAACAGAGTTGGACGAGGAGATATGGATGGCTGCTTTATTTTTTTTTCCTGCAGTGGCTTTTTGAGATTCTTAACACTGTAGGTGGTAGAAAGCAATATGTGCTCAGAACAGAGTAGGAGATTATGTATATTTTTGCCCCTACTTCTTACAAGTTATCATCACCTTTAATCTTCTAATAATGAAAGAGGGGAGATGTGGCTTGAAAGGAGGTAGAAATGCTGGCCATGGCTATACAGTTAAAAAGTAAAATGCTGACCCATAGTATCTACTGAGGAAACAACTTGTACTTTACCCAAAGGAACTAAAAAAATATACTGTAAACTGTTCTGTCTGACTAAGGGCTTCTGTTTAACTTTTCAGGTTCTATTCCCATGGACTTTATGTATAATTAATTTGTCAGTTCTTTAAAATTTTTCAGCAGCTTAATCATGAGGTCATTCTGCTGTTCAGAGTGCTGAATATTTTTCTTTTTCTCTTCTGTAGTATTCTGTAATTTTATCCCTTCCCACTCCTCACCATAAATGTTAAAATCCCATCCACCTTGCTTTCTGCTGTTCCCATACTTACACAAATAAAACAATTCTGGAGAGGAGTAGAATTCCTGTTAAAAGTGATGTCATACTTTTAGTAAAAGCGCACTTACTTAAGCCTATATTTCAGTTTCCATAAAACTTAAAGATAAAAAGTATAGTGAATACCTAGAAGTCTTGGTGATGATAAAAGAGGACATATCTATGTTAGAGAGATTTATTAGATAAATTAGACTAGAAAGCTTAATCACTTCCTGCAGCTCTGTAAATGTAAGGTATCTAGTCTCAGTTATCTAAGCTCTGTATCGTCCATAAAGAGTTATCTGCTGAGAATTCCTCATCCTTACATAGATACCTGAACCAAGGAAGGCAAACTTCCCTCAAGAAATGCCTCTCTCTGATGACTGTAGAAAAAAAAAATTAACTTTCGAGTGGTTAACCACAGTGGATTCTGTTGATGTATTTGTTAGGAAAGAAAACACCCTCTAAGTAGGTTATGTACATAAATTTTGTCCTTAACAGTGACCCGTATTTTACTCCTGCTACTGTTTTAATGCGTCCAAAAATAGATAAGTAGCTTTTACAATTACTTTTTTTTGCCTATATATTGTACATTGGAATTATATAATTAATGTGTAATTTGTAATTCTATGGCCCAGAAGCTTGAACATTGCTTTTCTGGAAATTATAGCTAGGATCTTAAAAGTGCCTGATGGAATGAAGTACCAGAACCTCACTGAAATTTAATCTGATTCTGTTAGTAGCTCTTGCAGGTTGCTTTTGAATGCCCTGTTCCATGCACACATCCTTCTACAATGTTTAAATGAAGTTTATATGTTAAGTGGGAAAGGTACTTCTGTTTTGTGGTTAATTTGAGAATCTGTTTTTTCTTTGCAGAATTCTTACACTGGGACTTGGATTTCTTATTATCCCTTTTCTTCCTGCAAGTAATCTGTTCTTCCGAGTAGGATTTGTTATTGCAGAGAGAGTCATCTACCTCCCCAGTATTGGATATTGTATTCTGTTTACATATGGATTTAGTCTCTTGAGCAAGCAAGCCAAGAAAAAGGTACCATCAAATCAATCAGAGTTGGTGATGAAGTGCTTCAGTTGAATGGTTTGTTTCTTAACATGTCTCTCTTTCCTCAAGAAAATTCTTGCTGTGGCAGTACTTGGAATCTTGTTGATAAATGTTATGCGCTGTGCACTCCGCAGCAGTCAGTGGAGGTCAGAAGAACAGCTTTTTAGGAGTGCCCTGTCTGTGTGCCCTCTGAATGCAAAAGTAAGTCACTCATGTGGAATTCAATGTTTTTCATTATAATTTTTGTAAGTGTATTGAAATTTTGGGTAAAGGAGATATTGTGTATAGTTAATGTATTGAGATACAGTGTTATTGACAGTCTTGCTTGGTGTGATAATATGACATTGACATGTCAGACACTGAAATTACAGTTGTACAATACTCAAAACACCAGGCAGTGCAAATTACAGTATTGTAATTCAAAACTTGGGGGTGGGAGTTGGAAGGGGAGAGAAAAGGGGGAACACGCTTCAGGAAAGACATCCACTCAAATTGGATGTGCTGCTAATAAAATCTACTAAACCAGTTGTGCATGTAATTGCAAGTCATTACTACAAAATATTTGGGGGAAAAAAAAAAGTAAATTGTAGCAATGTATTCACCTGAATAATGCCTGTGCTATGTTTTTAGAATCTTTTTTTTTGTGTACTTCCAGTGGTGTGTATATAGCCAACACAGCTAAGAGACCAAGCAGCATATCATCACTCTCATTGCAGGATGTGGGAGTAAAAATGTTTGCTCCAACTTCTGCCCTTTTACAGTTTCCTGAATGTGCTGGAATCTTCAGACATGGACACTGAGGCAAACTATATTCTCTGCAGGGCTTAGTGAGGGAATGAGTAAGAAGGTTGGGACTGGATAGGATGTCTGAGCTGAACATCAGTGCTTGGCATAGTGAACTGAATCCAGCCTGCCAACGGAGGTGACCTCCACAGTGGTCCTTTGATAGCTGAGAGAGTGATCTGTTGGAGCATACCGCAGAGCCCTGATGTTGTCTGATTTTTTAGCAGAGACTCTCTTTGAAGAGCCTGGGAATGGGGATGCGCAGCTTGTCAATAAAAATGCACTGATGTTTTAAAAGATGAGATTTCTGTGATCTGGAGTGATATCTAGATAACACAGATCAAGACGCAAAGTTTTAAAAGGCACCTGTGAATGCTCAGCTTTGCAAAGAGAATGATAAACTTAGCATCTACTGAAATACAAATACACAGCAGTGAGTTGTAAAAAAAGAAATTTATGGCCAATTTTTACAACATGGTGGTGTCTTTCCATAATCTCGGATACACAGAGAAAGAGTGGTTGTCTTCTCTTGTGTGGTGGTGGTAGGCAACTGTCTTCCTTTTAATGATGACCTCAGCTTGTCTTGTCCTCTGGATGACAAGCGCAGGCTATAAACAGAGCGAACGCAATCTGTTCCTTTGTGTGTGACTCCATCCATCTGCAGCGGCGAGAGTGCTTTAGACAGATCCACGCTCTTTGCCTGTGCTCCAAGCTCCTTGGACTCAAGCCATGGCTGGCTGGGAAGCTGCGGAACTGTGTTCGCACAGCCCTGGGCTCGAGCCGATAAGCTGCGTGCGAGCTGCTGAACTAACGCAGCTGGTTCAAAGCCAGTGAGTGTAAGGGGAGAATGAGCCTCTGTTTGTCAACACTAGGCCGCTTCGACATGCCTGAGTTGTATTGCCGCTAAGTGACAGCTTGCACAAATGAGAAGCGTGGCGATGTGAGCAGGGGAGGTTTTGGAGGCTCGCATTCCAATTTTGCTGAAGGAGTAACTTTGAAACCACAGGAGTAGGGAACTTTTCTAGGCAACAGCATTAGAGAGTCCATGAGTGAGAGCCAGTCTCTTTTTTTTTTTTTGTAAGGACTCAGCTATATTTATTCAGTTTTGACAAAGATAAATGTAAAAATTGGAACTGGGTTCTCTACTGATTTTCGATTGTGTTGAAATTGCACACTTCCTTTAAAAATGACTCCACGGGACTTTCTTTCAGTCGTTCATTTATTGCAGTGGGAGGCTGATGCAGACCAAAAGATGGAACAGAGATAATGGCTTTTTCTTGTTGTTCTTAGAACATCTTTAATATATGCAATGTGGTCATGCTTTACTTCCCTTATGTAGCAAGGTCCAAATTCTCCAAGTGTCTCCCAGCTAACAAGAGCTGCAGCTCCTAGTTCATGTTTTGTGGTACAGCTCTTTTCAATTCCAAATTGTCTGTATGTGAGCAGTGTAGAGTAAACTCTACCTTAATTCTTAATTCTCTAATTTCAAGATTCACCGTCTTTAAAAATCTCTTGAGATACAGGTGTGGAAACTTCATTAAATCAGTTTGGCATAGTAGTGAATCCACCCTGTTGAGTGATGGATGCATCTGACTTAAGAGGATGAGATTGTATAAATGTTGCCCAGTGATTTTAAAATGTGTTGGCAGTAATCAAGTACCATAATGAATTGACAAAGATTTTGGGTTCTTTTTAGTATTTTAAAAATTATTTTTAATTATATTTATTTTAAATATATATTTTTATGCATTATTTAAAAAAAAATAAATAAAATATGTAGAGAAAGAAGCCTGTATCAGATAAAATTACACATGTCCAGGAGTATGTCACACATTTGAACTTGCATGCTCCTGCACTGTAGTAGGTTTCAAAGGTTGTTAAAATGAAACAGTGTACACTTTGGCATTATTTTTCTTAGCTGAACACAAGATGCTTGTATATTGATTCAATTTCCTCTTACCACCTTTTTTATAACATATAGATTGACTTAATTCCTGGAGCTCAGTGGTGTTACACAATAGTATGAGTCTGAACCAAGCCTGTGTTTCAGCTAAAGCAAATATTGTGAGCAGTTAGAGAGACTGCTTTCTCCTGTTACAGGCAGTTTATAAATTTGGAATATTTCAGTTCTACAGGCTTAAAAGGCTCACTGGATCCAATCTGGCATCTTTTCATTTGATGTCATTATGTTGCGCGTTCCTTCTGGATTGCTTTGTGGAAGTATGGGAATATCGAATTACAGGTTACAATAAAAGCATAACTGCTGCTTCACTGGATCAGAATACTGGCTTAGATTTATCTCCTTAGCTTTAGACCTCTACATCTGAGCAAGTCAGCCAGGCTCCCTTTATAACTGGGGAGGAGAGGCCATCACGTGGTTCCTCATCACCTCAGACTAAATGACTGACACAGGCCAGAAGGACTGCAGCTGGATCTGTGTGTTTCTTTCCACCAGTGGTAAAAGAAATCCTGATAGCTAGAGCAGATGTGGACACATGAGCTTACGTGAAGCCTTTGCTATCCTGCTGTTCACTATTTCTAGACTTTGCTGCATTGTTCCTCACTTTCTGAGGTCATTACGTAGGTTTTTCTTTTAATTTTAAAGTTTATTTCCCAAAATGCTCACCTTACTGCCTTTTTCTGACATGTGACAAGTTATTTTTGGAAGCACCAAGCTACTTTTTCTTGGCTTCTAGCAAAGTTGTGGCAGTTTTTAAGAATCCAGAGATAGTCTTTATTTCTGGATGACTTCCTCTAATTGATTATCTAAACAAAATTTGCAATTGCATTGTTAAATACATGGGAAATAGCCACTGTTTTTTCTGTTCCTAGTTTTGAAATCAATAGTTAAAATACATAGTTAAAATTCTATATGTAATCTCTACATTCTACTTGCTCCTGGCTTTTCTTTCAAGGATAGAAATTAATAAACGTTATTTTTGTAAAGCCATTTCAGTAGCAACTTTTCTGCAATAATAAGCAAGGAAGTTATAATACTGCTGGCAGAATGTGTTACTAACCAGTCTGCCTTGACATACTAAGCATAGTAACTTTGCACTTGACAATTTATGAAAACTGTAATTATTAGAGAGAGAAATTTGTCAAAGACAAGCTGTGCTAGTACTGAAGATGAACAACAGAGTTTGTGAGATTACTTTCTATACTTTATTAAGAGGTTTTGTAAAACCTCTTTGCAACAGAAACAAGATTTAGTCCTGTTTAAGGATCTGTGAAGCTGATCTAGAGAGCATTTCCTTTAGATAGTGAGAATGTTCTTCTGTGCTGTATGTTAAAAGGGAATTATCTTCTGCAGAGTTTACCGTAAGTGCTCTGGGCTATGTTTGTAGGGGCTATCTGCAGTGTTTTGCCACACAGATTTTTGATGTCAGTTATTCTGTATACAAGCACAGCCATGCAGAAGAAGCTTTAGACAACATTAGCCGCACAAACAAAATGTGAAGATCAAAAAGGCTTTGTTTCATTATTAATCAGAAAATGGAATTTCAATAGTAGAGGAACGAGAAGAGTGTTTGATGAAAGAAGCTGTCGTTGAACAGAAGCATCTGCATGTTTCTGTAGAAATTTTGACATCTGTGCTTGCTTCCATCCTTCTCAGCAAATGTTCATATGTGCTGAAAAAGGTGATTATAAGTAGCTAGGAAGAGAGAATAAAATAGCTGATAATAGTAGTGCTCCAACTGAGGAGGTGTACCTCCTGGAAGCTGATACTACATTTTAATTTCTTCCTACGCTGCTTTTGAGGGAGGAAAAAAATCGTTTTGACAGTAATTTTGGTTTTGTACAGGAAAATTTTTTTCTCTTCATCATTTAAATGTGTGTGCACATTTAACCCCTTGAGAGCTAAAGCACTCTGTGTGTCTAACATCGAGTAGTACACAGTGCTTTTGCTTTTTTATACTGGCTGCGTAGGCAGAGTGAGGTGCTGTGAACAAACACATAGAGCCAGTTCTTTGCGTTTTGGTGCTGTGGTTTTGTTAACTTTAAGCAATGCCTGCCTGTTGAGATCAACTAGGGTCTACCCGAGGGTATTTTTACTGAATTGCCCTGCTTTTGGAGACTACTGTGTTGTTATGCATCCCTGAGAGATGCTCCTTTCAGAGCTATTACTGTAATTACCTGTTTAAGTCTGATAAAAGAGCACGTGGGCATAATGTAATACAGCATTTCTAGTTAATATCTATCTATCTGTCTTTAATCATTTAATAACAAAATGCTGTGTGTGCTCTTAAATGTTTAATCAGGAACAGAAAATCCTCCCTCCCAGGCTGGCAGGCACAGTATCTGTCAAAAGCAGCAGAACCGCATCTCTGAGAGATGAAATTTAAAACATCGCAGTGGCCCCACATCTTTTAAGGTCAAGTTCTTCCTGGCCATCGGCGTATAGAAGATTCTTGTGTGCCGGCGTTGTGCAGGTTGGGGTCATGGGAAGAGTCAAGGAGTGTTGGAGCCTTTGTGCTTAGCAGAGGGCAGACTGTTACCGTAGGCCTGGTTTTGGGGAGCAGAGCTCAAGGCTGCTTTTGGCACCCCTCCATGAGGACCGGTGAAGGGGGTGACGTGGCTGCAGGGCCCTGTCTCCTCCCTCAAAGGTCTGTGTGTGCACCGGGACACCCCCTGTGCTTAGGATCCGGTTCTTCAGAGCAGGACGTTACTGCATATTCCGTGCCATTGTAGAGCTGGTTTTGTCATTGGGTGTTTCTGGTAGACTGAGAAGCTGTTCTGGTATGTTTGTTTTAGTTTTTTTTCTCTTCCCTTCTTCTCTGTCACCGTCATATTGAGAGGAGCTAAAGCTACAATTTCATGTGAAGGGAAATGAGGAAACTTACCTGTAATAAGGAGCTCTTCTTTTCAGGAGTATTGCCTAGAAACATTGTTTTCTTTCACACAGAAACTGTATCTGCAGACAGAAGAAATACACTATGAAAAATGCTCATAGATTATTTAAATAGTTTTGCTATTTTTAATAGACTATAGTACCTCTTTTTAGTTGACAAAATGTACACGTACACTTAATATTTCATTTGTTTTGACTAGAGAGAACTGTCTCTCAGATTTCTGCAGTGTTGAACAATTCTTCTAATACAAGAAGGATAGTCTTTCTGCTGCTTAAAGATAGAGATGAATATGAAGAAGTTATATGTTTTTAAAAACTGATAAAAATAGAATCAGAAAGTGAGATGCTGACTGTTTCCTAACATGAGGCAGCTGACATATGAAAAACTGAGTGGTTGGTGTATACTAAGTTCTTTTCCTCATATGTTCTGTCTCCAGTCTTTAATCACATTTCTCTTTTCAGTAGTGTTTATGATTTTTGTAAAATTTTAAAAAATAAAAAGTACCCAGCCCTTTTTAAAGCTTCTTAAATAAATAAATTTAATCAGGTTAAATGTAATCTTGTTTGCTGATATTGAGATGTCAAGTTAGGTATTTTAAGGGCTAATATACATTACTGAGTGAAGTCCTTCCCGATTTCTTCTCCTTTGCCACAAATTTAGCTTTTGTCTGGAAACACAGCAAAGTTTAATAACCTAATGTGCTCTGAATACATTTTGAGTCTGTAAACTTCAGCGTATACACAATCAGGACAATCCAGTTTCCTAAGAACATTATCATAGTGTGCTGAAAAAATCCTGGAAGCGATACACAAAGAGAATCCAATTCTAAGAAACATCTTTGAGGGTGTATCTTTTTACTTTAATGACTCCTGGGAAAACAATGCTGCTCTCTCCTTTTTTGTTGGGTTTGGGTTATTTTGACGCTGTCAACTGGTCTTTATGAATAGCTAGGTCCTGATATAAATGTACCATTCTGTTGCTTGTTTGTCATGGACCTTGTCATATCTTTATGAATGTAGAACAGAAGTGCCTGGTTTCTGAGGGTTTTTTTTTTTTGGAAGGTGTGCTAGAACTGCTTTTATGGGATGCTGAATTTGTGTGCTATTTTATATCTTGTAACACGAGGAGCTTCCTCTCTGTGTGCTTAGTAAGCTTTATAGTATCTTTGCTACCAGTAAAATCAGTGAAACTACTTTTTCACTCATTCTAGAAAGCATCGAAAATGTTCTTAACTTTATTTCTTGATGATATATTACTGTGTAGCCACAGTCATATAGAGATGGAATTCAACAATTTATTAGCATAACAATTAGGTTAAAACATAATAGTGCATGCTAGATCAATAGGTCCCAGGTATTGTGGCAAATACAATTACGATTTTTCCTTCAGACTCATGAGATAAAGTCCTTTTTTTTGAATGTACAAGGTGAATTAGAGTGTAATTGAATCTGAAGTAGTTCCTGCATAGTGTTTTTGAAAAAGATTTAAATTAGATTTTCAAAATATGGGAGAAATTGCAATGTGTGTTTGTTTTAGATAAAGTATAAACAATTTGATTTCAAATAGTAAGATAATTTAAATAATGAATTCTGATCTAGTTGCTGAGAAGTCTGTTTTCAGAAGTCAGTATTCACGGTGCTTTTCTGTTATTTCCAAACTTCAGTCTTCCCTTGACTAAGTAAAGTAGGATTTGAGATGTGTTCCAAATGAGATTTGTTCTGAAACATATTTATTCCTATCTAGTTTGTGCAGAAAGTTCAGATGATGTGTCTTCTTCCCTGTAGCTCTGTCTCAAAGCTCTAGATCCTTCCTTCGTTCTCCACTTTTTAACAGGCAAGATCGCCACGATGTTGCAATACACATTATTTTTATATCAGAAGTGCCTTTTTATCTCAAGACAATAATAATGTATGTAGGTTGTTTGTTTTGGTTTTGTTTAAATATGGAGCTTAGTTTTTTTTCTGTTAATGTTGAGTTTCTTCTAATTTATGCTATAGTGAAAGCAAAGGTTAATCAGCACGTTGCTGTAGTGTTTCTTCCACAATGGTGGATTTGATTGGAGTCCAACTTTCTCTTACTTATCTGACAAATAAATGAAATGAAGAGCAGGAGGTCTCCATGTAAGGAATCTTGTGGAAGGCTTAAATATCTGGAAGAGGCAAGCTGATTTATTCCTCAGATTTTGTGTACTGTCTTCATTGTATGTATTTTCCAATCTTAAGTATCTACCTACAACAAAAGCCAGTAGTGAATGACACAAGCGTTGACTGTTTCTGTCTGGAGGAAGAGTTTTTAGCAACTTGGCTCCACAGAAAAATTTCATTATATAGCATCTGGTATACTGTTCATCTGTGTTTTCAGGTACACTACAATGTTGGCAAAAACCTGGCTGACAAAGGAAATCAAAGTGCTGCAATCAAATACTACAGAGAAGCTGTGAGGTATTAGGAATTTTACTGCTTTAATGAACTACTCTAGAACTGCTTTCATGTTTAACATGAAGAAAATGATTAGGTGTTCATTTTCATGATCTGCAGCATTGCAGAGCTAGCAATTTGTGTATAGTAATGCATGCCCCATACATAATAATCATCTCTTAAATTTTAAATTTTAGGTTGAATCCTAAATACGTACATGCCATGAACAACCTTGGAAATATTCTGAAAGAAAGAAATGAGCTCCAAGAAGCAGAGGAGTTGCTGTCCTTGGCTGTACAAATACAGTATGTTTAGAACAATGCTAAGCAGTGTTTTGCACCAACTGAGCAGAAATGATGCAGTAGGATCTTGTTTTACAAATGCTTGATTGTCATCTCTCTCTCTCTCTCTCTCTCTCTCTCTCTC
>NW_009712668.1:12935-20239 GCF_000703405.1 Apaloderma vittatum
CACCCCCCCCCCCCCCCCCCCTCTCTTTTTTCCCCAATTTGCCCAGACCTGATTTTGCAGCTGCATGGATGAATCTAGGAATAGTACAGAACAGTTTAAGAAGGTTTGAAGAGGCAGAGCAAAGCTACTGGACAGCAATTAAACACAGAAAAAAATATCCAGATTGTTACTACAATTTAGGGCGGTTGGTAAGTGCTTCTGAATAAATGGTAGCTATGACAGGAATCTCTGTGTGTCTGTTTATATATAATTTTGCTGTACTGTTAAAAGCTGATAGCTATTCCAGTTTTTCCAATAGTTCAGGGTGATTTCGTATTTTTTCCTATTGCATTCTCCATATATTCCTTCCATACAACCTTTGGTAGTCCTAGTTTTCATATTAAGAGGTATAAACAAAAATATAGATTGTGATGTTTTGTTCAAAACATTATTAATCATTTCCCAATATTAGAATATTTTGCAGTTATTAGTATATTGTTATGTAGTAGAGCTATGCAAAAAAAATCCCTTTAGATTCTTGGAAATATTTATATTAAATATTTACTTTATGCATATTTGAAAACAAGCCTGGCTCCTAGAAAAAAGCAGGATAAATTTAGTGTATAGCATTCTATCTTCCATACAACTATAGTATTCTTTTTACATTTCTTATTTTTGTCTATAAAAACAAGTTCTACTAGGATGGAATGAGACATTAACAGCTCTTGAGTGTCTGCAGTGCATGATAGGAAAGTAAAGCGTGAAATTACTGGGTTTTTCTTTCTTTTTAGTATGCAGATTTGAATCGCCACATAGATGCATTGAATGCATGGAGGAACGCTACAGTTCTGAAACCAGAGCATAGTTTGGCTTGGAACAATATGATTATATTGCTTGATAACACAGGTATAAGCCTTTTTTAATGTTTTAATGAATAATTCAAGGTCTAGCAAAACTTTAAAGCTTTATCTTTATTTATCTAAAAGGAGTTTTGCCTCTTCTTTGGCTACCCAGACAGTCTCTATAAATATCAGAATAACTTCTGACTCAATGCTTTTTAAGTATCACGTGAAATCCAGCCAGTAAATTGAATTTCTCGTTCTTACTTGAAATGCCATCATTGTGCAGACATGTTTGTATTATAGATCAAACTTCAAAACTTGTGAATTTGTGCTTTGTTGTTCTTTTGTAGGTGTTATCTGTTGAAAACAAAATCAGGGGCTTCTGTTGTCTCATTCAGTGGGATTTTACGTTTGTGTGTGTGTGTGTGTGTGTGTGATACCTGGTTTTCTTTTAAAAGGCATGTAATCAGCTGTTTGTATGCTATGCATGGTTGCAGCATGAAAGGTAGCAAATCAGGCTGTGTTAAAAGATATCTTCTCTTTTTCCACTGCGTGGGCTTGCAGGCAATCTAGCTCAAGCAGAGGCAGTTGGAAGAGAGGCCCTGGAATTAATACCTAACGATCATTCCCTTATGTTTTCATTGGCAAACGTACTGGGGAAATCACAAAAATATAAGGTAGGTAACTAGAGCTTTTTTTGAGTATTGAGTTTTGGGTTTGGTTGGGCTTTTTTCCCCTTTGAACTAGGTAAATTTTTTGTAGAACCTGTTTGAGTAGGTCATTACCGTAGAATCATGGAATGGTTTGGGTTGGAGGGGGCCTTAAAGTTCATCTGATTCCAAGCTGCCTGCCATGGGCCCGGACACCTCTCACTAGACCAGGTTGCTCAAAGCGTCACCAAATTCCAGTTCCTATTTCTGCCACAATATTGCTATGTGATTCTGGCCTATGTTCATCCCACCATAGTTTGGATGCCTGAGTTATGAATGTTGCTGCCCTAAGCTATGTCCGTGGTCAGCAGAGAGAAATAGGCTCTTAAGCACACTAGAGGGCAGTTAGGGTCTTGTATTGCTTCACTACCGACAGAGAGCCTGCTCTGATCTAGATGCCTCGTTCAGGACTAAAATTAGATGTGATGTGCTATTTCTTGCGCTTTAGGTATGTAAAAGAAGCAAAGTTTACCCATACCTGCTGTGAATTCTAGCCTCTTTGCCTCAAACACTAACTAAATTACAGGTATACAGATCTGCTAAACCTAGATTTATGATGGGATACCTGGGTAATCCTAAGATATTCTAAGTCTATTCATGGAGCAATATATTGAATTTTCTCTTGGATGCAGTTTACCAGCCTGCAAGTGGTACTTCAGCGTTAGCTACTTATATTTACAAGCAGTAAATATAAAGGAACTGATAAGAATGAGTTATTTTCCAGAAGGAATTATATGAGCTGACAGAGAAAAAAAAATCATACGGAGTTAATATATTTAGTTATTTTATTGACTTCATGGTCACTGATTTATGTATGTGATAGGGCAAAATTAATAATCAAGGCAATTTTTTGGATTCCTTAGAAAAAATAATTTACTGAGCTCTGGCTTTTGGAGGCTTTGATGACTTTTTGAATAGTGATGTTACCAACACTGAAGGATAATCCATGCAAAAATGTAAGATTTTATAATGCAAACTTTCTCAGAATAGATACATTTTTTCCACCAGTTACTGTGTCTACTTAATCTCTACAGTCCTGTTCAGCTCCGGAGTCATGACCTGTCTGCCTGTGATGTCCCAGCACTTGCTTTTTTTTGTGTTAGTAATGCTGTTGGACACCCCGTTACTGTTTCTCTAGACTGATTGGGTTCAAAAAACTCTTTCCTCTCTCCACCTGAGACTGTTATAAAATACATATTTTAGGTTACTTTAATGAAGTTACTGAAGGATACAAATTAACATCTAGAATGTATAAGACATGAGATTATGGAGGAGGTAATTGCTAAGGTTATTCTGGTGAGTCATGACTGTGAAAGAATAGAGAATTGTGTAGTTATTCATCAAGAAGAGCATGCAGCATGACAGAATAAAGAACCTTTCTAATGCAATGAGTAGAAAAAATAAGTTGAAAACAAGCTAGAAAACTTCTCCACATGTAGGAGAAACAAGTCCATCATAGTGGATTTAAAAAATAAAAAAGGAGGTAGGCATTTTGATTGCTAGCTCTAAAAGGTCGTTAGTAGGGGAAAATGAAGCTTTCAGGTCAGCATCCTGAGTAAAGCAACAGGAGCAGTGGATACAAGAGAATAAAGCAGGGAGCCAGTGAACGTTTTAATAGTTCAATATGGAGTAGTAGGTTTGTGTAGAGCAAAAAAAATATTCACTTGAAATTGATGGGTTATAACAGGGAGAGCAAATTAAGGGAATTGAAAAGTGGGATCGTTGCCTGTATTCTCCACCTGTTGGTCACTTGTTCTGTCCGCTTCTCCCTGGAGGTGCCATCATTTACCAGCTTGTGACCCCTTTCACTTCCCGCCACCCCCAACATGTTGCACAAGATTTATCAGTGACCTTGGTCACTACAGGAGTGAGTATCAGGAAGAGCCTTTCTGCATACCCATCGCTGGTAGTAACTCTAAACATCAGACGTTATCACTTCTAGGAGCAGAGACTGTCTGCAAAACCATGCAGCTAACTTCAGAAAGTGCTGTCTCTTAAGAGAGACAGGGCTGAAAAGTAAAATTGCTGAACAGAATTGGTTCTGTTTAGCTCAAACCAGGACAACTCACTTGCAAAATATAGCTGCTCAGATCATAATATTTTCTGTCACCTGGAAAGAGGAGACACGGGTGCTTTTTTCAGTGGGAGAATGCTAAATGATGATAAAAAGCATGGAAAATTCAGATTTCTTGTCCACCACCTCACCATGTAAAAACAAAGAAGTAGAGGGCTCTTTAAGGATTTTTATTGAGTATTTGGGATAGGAGGGGAGAAGGGGGAGGATAGAGACTGTCAAGGTAATGGAGGTAATTTTCAGAGGGCTGCCTGGCTGTGTCTGATGTGCTATATAACCTCAGGCATTTAATTTATTAGGTTACTTGTTATGTGTCTGTATAAAAGTTGTTACTGTATTGGCTCTGGGGTTTTTTGTTATCTCTTATTTTAAAAGACATCAAGTTAAAAAGGTTTTACTATGTTACAAGAGATTTCCTTTCAATAAGCACACAATATTCTCCTTCAGTTTCAAATGCACTTTGATTTTCAGCAGAAGATGGTTTTCCTAAGTGACCAAAAAACCTCCAACCCTTTATGATTTCTGTTTGTATCTACTCATGAATGATTTATTGTTCCAGAAACAAAAGTACATAAAGGATGAGCTGTTCTGGTGGTTTTGTTTTGTTTTTTTAATTACCATCTGTTACACCAAGTTACAGTTCTCCTTTAAATGCTTGTTCTTGTCACAATGGATGAAGAACCAAGCTATCTTTTAGTTCTTTGAAAATATGTATATACTGTACTTTTATTATGCATACATCTATACTTTTTCTGTAAAAGTACAATAAATTGGAACCATTCAGCGTTTTTTGTATTTGAAATAAAGCCAGACTGCAATTTTGTGCTGTGGCCTTGGCACAGATGGAATACGGTGTGCTTGCCCAAAGCCTTTGCTATATGCAGGGTGCAAGTTTCTCAGCAACACTGAAAGATTTGGCAATATACGGCAATTTGTAATATTATCAATGTACTGGAATGTACATTTACTCCATATATCTAAAGTAATATGACCGTGATGCACCCTAAATAGCCTTTAATCAGCCAGTATGCTTCTACTAGCTGCTGAGCGAAGTAGTGGTGATAAAAATGTTTTCAGCATGTAATTGAAGATGTCTGGTAATGGCAGCCAACTCTGAGAATCTATTTCACTAAATTTTCTGGGACCACAGTGCACGTGTTGTCCCATCATGCTTCAGCAGTGCAAGGGTGAGTCCATACATTAGGTGTTTCTCCTTTGTGTATGTGGCAGCTTTTAGGCATAAGATTCAACTGGACAGCACATCTTTCTCATTGTTTGCTGTTAACCTGCCCAGTGAAGAAAGGAGAGATTTATTTATTAGACCAAAATACTAAAATTTGCAATGTAATAAATTACAATTTTGTGTGACTTCTGATTACTACAGGCTTTCAAGTGCCAATCCACTATTGATTTTTAGACTTGCCAAATGTTTGAGCCCTCAGTATGTTTCTTGCGTGACTGAGCTAAAATCACAGACTGATTTTGACTGGAAAGGACATCCAGAGGTCATCTAGTAGAACCCCTGACCTAAACCAGGGCCATCGCCAGTTGAATCTTTAATATCTCTATGGATGGAGATTCTAAAACCTCTTTTCTTCCAGTGCTTGACCACCTTTTATGGTAAAAAAAATAAAAGATCTTTCCTTTTACCTGGTTGGAATTTCCTGTATGCCAGCTTGCATCCATTGTGTCTCATCCTGTCCCACAGGCTTTTGGAAAGAGTCTTATCTCCATCTTTTTCTCTGTGTCATCTGATAAGGTAACTGTAGATAGCAATAAGGTCTCCCCTTCAACTTCTCTTCTGAAAACTGAAGTTCTTTCAATTCCTTTTTGTATGTCTTGTGCTCCAGCCCCTAGCCATCTTGGTAGCTCTCTGTTGGACTCACTAAAGGATGTCTGTGCCCTTCTTGCAGTGGAGAGCCCCAATCTGAACACATATTCTAGATGTGGTCTTGCAAGTGTTAACAGAGGAGAAGGATTACTCCCTTGAACCTGCTAGCTGTACTTCTAGTTAATATAGCCCAGGTATGTGATTAGTCAACCCTGCTTTGAGGGTACACTGGTAGCTTTTATTCAACTTACTGTCTACCAGGCCCACCAGATCCATTTCTATAGAGCTGTTTCCTAGACAGTTGCCTCCTACAGCCTGTACTTCTGCATAGGGTTATCCCATCCCAGGTGCATGACTTGGCACTTACTCTTATTGAACTTCATGAGATTCCTGCGGTCCAATCCAGTTCAACATCATTATTGATCTGGATGATGGAGCAGAGTGTATCCTCGGCATGTTTGTGGATGACACAAAATGGGGAGGAGATAGGCCAGAGGGTTTTGATGCCATCCAGAGGGGCCTTGGCAGGCTGAAGAAATAGGCTCATGCAGTTCAACAAGAAGTGCAAAGACTTGCAGCTGCACAGCAACAAGCCTCTCCAGGCCTGGAGCAGTACATGCTAGTGGCCTCCCAGCTGGAAAGCAGCTTGATAGAAAGGCACCTGAAAGTCCTGGTGGACACCAAACTGAACACAAGCCAGCAACATGCAAAGAAGGCTAGTGATGTCTGGGTTGTGTTAGGAGCATTGTCCCAGCAGTCTGAAGAAGGTGATCCTTCCTCCCTACTGGTGAGGCCTCTCCTGCAAGTCCTGTGTTCAGTTCCCAGAGAGCCATGAACATACAGGAGAGAGTCCAGCAAAAGGCCACAAAGATGATGAAGAGACTGGAGCATTTTTCTTAGGAGGAATGGTTGAGTCTGGAGAAGAGAAGTCTGAGGGGTGGGATCTCAATCCATGTAAATGCCTGAAGAGGGGAGTGCAAAGAGTACAGAGCCAGGCTCTTTTCAGTGGTGCTGAGTGACAGGACAGGAAACAATGAACCTAAACCAAGATGAGGGATGTTTCTCCTGAACGTCAGGAAACGCTTTTTTACTGTAACTGAATACTGGCACTGGTTGTCCAGAGAAGTTGTGGAGTCTGTGACCTTGGAGATGCTGCCTCAACACAGTCCTGAGCTACCAGCCCTGCTTGAACAGTGGACTACATGATCCCTAGAAGTCCCTTTCAACCCCTAACATTCTGTGATTCTATGAGTCACAGAACGGTTGAGGTCAGATGGACCTCTAGAGATCATCGAGTCCAACCCCCCTGCCAGAGCAGGTTTCCATAGGGCAGGCCACACAGGAACGCATCCAGGAGGGTCTCCGGGAAGGAGACTCCACAATCTCTCTGGGCAGCCTGTGCCAGTGCTCTGTCACCCTCACAGTAAAGAAGTTTCTCCTCATGTTGAGGTGAAACTTTCTATGTTCTAACTTAAACCCATTATTTCTTCTTCTGTTACTGGGCACCACTGAAAATAGATTGTCTTCTTCTCTTGACACCCACCCCTCAGATATTTATATACGTTAATAAGGTCCCCTCTCAGCTGTCTCCTTTCAAAGCTGAACAGCCCCAGTTCTCTCAGTCTCTCTCCATAGGAGAGATGTTCAAGTCCCTTAATCATCCTCTTACCTCTCTGTTGGACTCTCTCCAGTAGGTCCCTGTCTCTCTTGAACTGGGGAGCCCAAAACTGGACACAGTATTCCAGGTGTGGTCTCACCAGGGCAGAGTAGAAGGGGGAGAACAACTTCCCTAGACCTGCTGGACACACTTCTCTTAATGCACCCCAGGAACCCATTAGCCGTCTTGGCCACAAGGGCACATTGCTGTC
>NW_009712669.1:0-322 GCF_000703405.1 Apaloderma vittatum
GGAGAGGGGGGAGGCGCCATAGCGGGGCTGGGAGGGAAACTGAGGCAACGAGGGGAAACTGAGGCAGCGAAGGGGAACAGCCACAAAGCGGGGATCGGGATGGGGCTGGGCCCTCGGAGAGGTTTTCCGGCTGTGTGGGACAAGCACCTTGAGCAGGTTACCTGACAGCTCCCCTCGGCCGCCATGGCCCTCCCGTGCTGAGGAAAGCAGGAAAAACTGGCAGAACTGCACCCTAAAACCTAAAAACTGGCAGAACTGCACCCTAAAAGTGAAAAACTGGCAGAACTGAACCCTAAAAGGGAAAAACCTGCAGGAACGGACC
>NW_009712669.1:792-6248 GCF_000703405.1 Apaloderma vittatum
CTGGCAGAACTGCACCCTAAAAGGGAAAAACTGGCAGAACTGAACCCTAAAAGTGAAAAGCTGGCAGAACTGCACCCTAAAAGGGAAAAACTGGCAGAACTGAACCCTAAAAGCTAAAAACTGGCAGAATTGAACCCTAAAAGTGAAAAACTGACAGAAATGCATCCAAAAAGGGAAAAACTGGCAGAACTGAACCCTAAAAGCAAAAAACTGGCAGAACTGAACCCTAAAAGCGAAAAACTGGCAGAACTGCACCCAAAAAGGGAAAAACTGGCAGAACTGAACCCTAAAAGTGAAAATCTGACAGAACTGCACCCTACATCAAGTCGTTTCCCACGCAGAGCGGCGGAGGGGCTGTGTGGACCTGGCGTGGCTGTTTTATTTCCCCGCACTCCCTCCTTCTCGCAGAATTCGGTGGTTCAAAGCGCCACCGAGGGCATCTGGCTGACGTGAGGGATGTGTGGGTGGTCACTCGCCCCTTTTGGGCCGGCTCCAGCCGTGGCTTCGGTCAGCGACCCTGCAAAACCAACCTCGTACCTACGTGGCCCGTAGCCCGGCCTTCCAGCCCAAACCCACCCAGCTAAAGCCACTCTCGATGGAGGAGGCTGGGAGGGAGAATTCAAAAATGGATCAGGATTGTCCTTTCCAATTCCTGCCACCTCCTTTCTCCAGAAGTGATTTTTTTTTTTGAAGTAGCACCTTATTTTGTGTCTAACCACCCCCATCTGCAGCTGTTAGCAAAAGAAAAGCCCTTCAAATACGTTAATAAGACGAAAATGTGTGTGTGACAGGAAAAGAGATGCAGGGCTTCCCCTAACAGAAAAAAAAACCTTAAGTGTGCAGGGCTTCCCCTAACAGAAAAAAAAAACTTTGTGTTTATTGAGGCTGCGTGCATTCCAGCACAACGTAACTATTCCGAGGGGGAAAAGCTGCTTTTGGCAAAACAGCACCAACACCAGCAGCACAGTCTCACCTTTGTAGTATTCGATCCAGAAAGGGTGAAGCACTGCAGTTTAATTTTATTTTTTTTTTCAGCAGAACAACTTTGTTAACAATCTCAAACCTGATACAGAGGGGACAAACAGTCACGTTTCTTGGCAGCAAGCAGCCCACAAAAGTACGCCGTTTCTCTGCGAGGTACATAAAAGGTAGTGTCTCTCCTCTTTCAGAGAAGTCACATTTAAATTACTGATACAATAAACTTTTAATGAGATACTTCGCAAATTCATTTCACAGCAAGCGAAAAGACTTTTAACCAATGTGAGCATTTTTTTCACAGATAAATTCCTTTCACAGTAACAGTAACACCAAAACAGTGCGCGTTGGACGGTTTTCGACCACAAACAGGCATGCAAGAGGGTTGAGTCTGGGTTTTTTTGGTCTCCCCTGCCCATCTCTCTCATCACGCCCTTCCGGGGACGCATCATTCCACGAGCAGGCACGCAGTATCTTTATTGCAATACAAAAATACATAGGGCTCCTGTAAATTACTGCAGCCTGGCAGAGTTAGGAGGCACAGAGCTGGTTGGCTTTTAGGAAGCAACAGGGAGGGCATCGACAGCAGAAGCAAGAAAAAGCGCGAAGGCAGAAGAGTGTGGTGGTGAAGCAGCCGGTGTGTAGTGAAAATCCTCCCTTGGGAACACCAGGTCAAGCCAAGAGCACGTGTGGGTTTAACCCCTTCTCCGGGGACTGCGGCTTAACACCAAGGGAAGGAGTAAAGCTCCAAGACGGGGACACGCTGTCCCTTCACCAGCTTTGCAGAGGGACTGAGCTAACCCCTGCCAAAAGCGTCAGGAAAGTGCGGAGGATTTTTTTACGAGATGACAGAGCGGAGATGTTGATGTTAAAAATATTCACCTCTCGACTGTTGCTGGGTGCACGCTTCGAGTGAGAGATTATTCTGCCAAATACCAGCACACCCATACAACAGTTACCCCAGGGCAGGCACCAGAGCACCTTATTTCTGTAAAATACCACTTTTCCTCTCTGAAAGAGTCTGAGTGAAGGAAACGTGTGTCCGGGTCAGGAGCTGGCTGCTGCTGCCTGTGCTCCCTCTGCCGGCACCAGAGCAGGGGACTGGGATCTTAGCGACTTTTTCCACCGGGGATGACTTATTAAAATCACGGTCTGTAATGTGGAGTACAAGGTATTCCTCTTCCTGAACACAGTCAGCAAAAGGTGGCGGAAAACACCCACCCGATCAGCAAGTTTAAGAAGCAGCTCAATGCGAGGAGTAATGTGCAGCCAACACTTTAGCCTGAGTATATATCTAATGCAAGTATGCTCGCCATTAAAGAAAAAAACAAAACAAAAACCAAAACAACACTATAAGACCACAGAATGGTTATTCTCAACAGAAACAATCAGTGCACGCAACAGGGAAAACTCCTCCTCCCATCGCTCGCTTCAGGGAGCGGTGGGGCTGAAAATTCAGCAGCTGCCCAACCTAACGACACGTGGCACCCCCTAAAAAAACCACAGCGTACTCTCAATAAAAAAGTGCGATTCCCTGTACGGATCTCTCCAGGCCGCTTAGCAAACTATCCTCCTGTCCTCAGGGTTCCTGCTGTTCAGTTCCGATTCGAAGAATCCTGTAACGCGACATCCTGCATCAAACGCCACGAACGACGGCCAAAGGCAGAGTCACCTTCCCGGATTTGTTGCGCAAAATATATTCTCAATAAGGCAAACGTGCACGTGGTGGCCCCTCGTTTATTTACCAGCAGTTTTTGGCCACCACTCGGGTATACTCGCCGTGAGCTTCACTTTATCACCGGCTACGTTCAGAGAGAGTGGTTCATTTATATGAGCTAACCTCAGCAAAGCTATACCGAGTTCACCTCCTCCAGCCCGGAACTTGCCGGCCGATTTTCCCGATTCAGTGAAGATCTCGGCACCCTCGGGAACGCTGTCATTGGGAAGAGAAGGTGAAAAGCGGACTGGCAGGAGACGTTTGCGAATGACGCCCATGTGGTGGGTCCTGGCCGTCAACTCCTGTCCGATGTAACAGCCTTTGGTAAAGCTGATGCCGTTCATGTAGGCCAGGTTTGATTCCAGCGGGAGGGCGACGCCGGGAGGGAGATCTTTTACGCCTTCGGGAATCCCTAGAGAAAGAGTAAAAACAACGGGTAAATGTGGTAGGATCTTCAGTATTTAAGATTTCTGGAATACGCCTCTTCTGTGAGTTGTAAGACCAGGAGAAATCCATACGAAGCAGCGTGAAATGATGAACTTCCCAACTCCCATCTGGACCTGGGTGAACTCATTAGTTGTAAATGGTGTTTACTCATAAGGTCAAACAGAGAACTGCACAAGAACCTAATTTCATGACGTTTACAGCATCTCACAAGCATACCAGTGGAAATTCAGAATGATGAAGACTCCCATACAGAAGCACTGACGATCATGTAACACCGGTGGCAAAATCTTTCTCGCCCACACCTCACAAGTAGATTTTAATGCCAGTAAGAGTTGGGTTTTTGAGAGCTAAAGAATGTAAAGAACGGTTAAAGAGCAAGGGCAGCATGTCTGTCTGATTAGCCCTTCTTTTCGTCACCTGTGACACAAAAATTGCACTATTTTGCAGCAGAGCCTTTTGCAGCAGCACACCGAGACAAGGCTGGTGTTTCAGGGAGGCAGCTCAGCCCAGTGCGACCCATTAACATTGCTTTTCTGAACCAGTCAGGCTCAGGTTTTTAAGCAGAGGACCATCACCTTTCAGTCGGCCAATTCATTTGATCCACATTCTGTGCAGATACAGTAAAACCGACGGGAGCTCTGCGCACACACAGGAGCTCCTGGCATCGAGTTTCCTCTCAAATCAGTTGTCCCGCCCTTGGCCTCTGAGTTAACTCTGCGAATCCAGTCATACATTCTTAGGAATGTAAGTAAGGGAGTTTCCTTTTCCCTCCTTAGCAATGAGAAAAACACACAGACTGTGCGTAAGTCCAAAATAAGCAAAATTACTCAAGCCACAGAAGCTTCCCTCTACGAAAATGAATAATCCTGGTTTTCTTTTGCTGTTGGCACTCCCAACCCACCACCCCATAATCTTAGTAACAGGGAACTGTATCCAAATATTGATTCTGGCATCAGAGAGAATTACAACTACCAGACCACTTTTTATCCTCCAAGTAGCAAATAATACTTGTACTTAATAACAAGTAAAACACACGGAGACATACCAACGCAGCTTTTATAATTTATTCCTGTGTCTTATATCAGCGTATAGACTCTGAGAAGAGAATGAAATTGTGATAATACACAAATAAGCACACTTCCCAAAATCCAGTGACACAGAGTAAAAACCAGGACTTGGCTTTACCTTGTTTATACCTGTGCCTGTGGTAATCCTGAAGGTTTCCAATATAACTCCCAGGGATAATCTCCGATAGATTCGCTCCTTTCTTTGTAATCAGCCGCCAGCCCATGACTTCTGTTCTGGGGTCAGGAGTTAAAACTAGAGCCTGGTCTGCACATTGAGCGAGGGAACCGGCAGCGTCTCCAGCTTCTTCCCCGGGGACAACGGCCCACAAAGAGAGGTCAAGGCAAGGGGCGATGTTTACTTTCCTCCGGATCTTGTACAGTTTCAGATGTTTTTGTAGGGCGTCCAGCACGCTGCTGTCACACTCCAGCAGGATGTGCGGCTCTTCTTCTGGACTCTCGTGAAGCCTAAAAAAAGCAACACCTACAAGGTCAGAAAAACAAACCCCCACAGCAGCGGAAGCCAACATGCTTTATCTCGATCCTGGTGCGAATCCAGAGATCTGGGGAATTTCACCGAAGGCTGCTGGCACACACAAAAGCAGCACTCCGCTCCCCGCAGAACTTTTTCAGCCATCTGTTCTACTCTTTTCTAGCAAATACCACCTTCTCCTCTTCTGGGGACAGAAACAGATCTGGCCTTACAGTCTTCTCTACTACTCACCCTTACTTACAGCGAGGTAACGTCCAGCAGGAGGAGGAGCTGTGCTCTCCATAAGTTGCGCCGTTAACCTGACCCAACAGTTTGTGTGAACCCAATTTTTCAGTGATTGACATTGCACCTGCATTAGGTGGCTACACGGTGTAATTATTATCATGGAATCATAGAATGGTTTGGATTGGAAAGGACCTTAAAGACCATCGAGTTCTCTGGCCATGGGCAGGGACACCTCCCACCAGCCCAGGTTGCTCCAAGCCCCGTCCAACCTGGCCTTGAGCACTGCCAGGGATGGGGCATCCACAGCTTCTCTGGGCAACCTGTGCCAGGGTCTCATCACCTTCACAGGAAAGAATTCCTTCCTTACATCTAATGTAAATCTATCTTTTCAGTTTAAAGCCATTATCCCCTGCCCTACTGCTACACTCTCTGATCAACAGTCCTTTCCCCAGCTTTCCTGTAGCCTCTTTAAGTACTCGGAGGCCACTTTAAGGTCTCCCTGGTGCTTTCTCCTCTCCAGGCTGAACAGCCCCAA
>NW_009712670.1:0-1893 GCF_000703405.1 Apaloderma vittatum
TACCCGGGGCTTCCCCCGGCGGGGACGGACTGTGTGTGACCGCGGGTTGGAGGGATCCCAAGTCACACCCACGCGTGGCGAGGATTCGGGATCCTCACTCACACGAGGGTCCCAGCAGCTCCAGGCTGGACTTGGGCGGCATCGGGACACCGCGGGGAAAGATGGACCCGGCTCCAAAAGGGGCCGAAGGCACGAGGCTGATGGGGTGAGCAGGTTGCTCTGCACGTTGGCAAGACTTGCAGAAAGAGACTGGCGTGTCCTTAGGGGCTTTTAGGGCCTCACTCCGTGAGAGCAGAGTAAGAGAATCTTTATGCCTGGTCAGAGTATCAGTGGAGATTTTTTAGGTACCAGCAGTTTGCTGGCACGGATCTGCTTACAGAGGAATTTAAACAAAATTAAACTGCATTTTTCGGGTTAAGTTTTTCAGTGTTTTTGCCCTCAGCCGTGACTGTGTGCTTTTAAGTGTTCTTATTCTCTGGGTGAGTCTTTACAGATAAATTAAATGTGCCCTGAAATAATTTAAGGTCCCAATCCTGCCACTTGCTGTATGCAGTGTAGAAATCATTGTATTTTGGACAAGATAATGTCAAATGCTGGATCTAGTCAGGAGAAATAAAAATGGAGTTGCAAAAGCCAAGCTTGGGATGACAGCTGTGTACTGTGAATAGAGCACTAATTCTCTATTTTTGGCAGATATAAAATGCCAGTGCAAGTGAATGGGAGGCATGAATGATGTGAAACGCAACAATGTGACGCTCAGAAACTTTTTAATGCGGTACTGTCGCTACCTTATTTTGACACAAGATACAAGATTTCAGTCTTCCTCTTGCGCTGCCAGTAGGCACTCACCCTCATTGAGCTGGGCAGCCAGGAGGGCAACAAAACAGTCTCCAGACATCTAATATTCATTTGCCTAACTAATAATAAATGATATCCTGTGAAAACATATCTACATATCATTCATGAAATTTATTGCCCAAACTGAACACCGCAGAATATTGCACAAAGTTCCAGAGAGAGCATGAGGATGAATAATGGCATAGTCATCCTTTCCTGGCAAAGACCGCTTATGAAAGTTTGAGAAGGGGTAGCAGTATGAGCAGAACGTTTGGAGAATACTCTGCAGTACCTCAGGCGAACAGATAAGCTGTGAGATCATCCTTTTGTCTAATTTAGAGACAAGAAAAAGAGCTAATGCCACCGGAATTCAGTATGAAATCAGCTCCCATCATTACGTACGAATGCATACAGAGAAAAAAAGTTTTAAGCTAGAGAACATGCTAGAGGAAAGAATAAAATTCCTACAGAGACAGATGAAAAACCAGGACACCAGTTCATTCTGTGGAAAGCAGTGGGTTTGAGACTTACTGAAAACAATGGAGGTTTTCAGTGACTCGGCAGATGTCTCTTACCCAGTCACATACGTGACCTGCAGCTCCTCAGGTTCACACTTCTCTTGCTGGAAGCTTTCCCATCCACACGTGTCCACAGCCCGGGCCTGCACCGACGCAGCCAGCTCTGCGAGCTCCAACTGGCAGCCAGAGTGAGATGAGTAGAACTTACGTAAACCAAGTAGTCATCTTGCATTTGTCACGCAACCGGAGACAAACGCAACCCCTGAGTATTACCCGGAGTACGATAACCGGCACTTACCCGGCAAATCCCAAACCTTTCGCTGGGCAGCCAGACCGTGCTTCAGTCTCAAAATTTTCTTCAGATAATTAGAACAGTTAGTCAGGCTTCCTTAAACTCAAACGCGACCTTCTGACTGGAAGATTTAACTGAAAATTAGCGTTTAAGCACGGCCGTTTAAACTACTCCCGGAGGCGCCCGCCCGTCCTCACCGGCCTCTCGTGTGCGCAGCGAAGAGCCCCCAGGCCGAGCTTCCTCGTT
>NW_009712671.1:0-5578 GCF_000703405.1 Apaloderma vittatum
CTGCCGGCCAGGGTCAAACCACGACAGACAGCAGAGGGAGTTCAAAATGTGGAGAGGTCAGAAATCTATCATTAGCTAAATACTTGTCTTCTGTATGTCATCAACTGAAATCCACTGTCATCGCTCACAATGGGGTGCTGAATCATCTTTTCTATTTTGGGGGGTTTATTAAATACATTATTTAATGCAGTTTAAGCCAACAATGAACATTTCTGAAGACCTGAAATGAAGATTTGAGAAGGCACAGTTCATGGGTAGAGATCCTCCCTGCTGCACCCACGCTGGCTCTTCAGCGAGCTGCCGAGAGTGAAGCCCTTCTCAAAATCAAGTCACTTTGTTGGGTGCTTGAAGCAAAGTTTTCCTTTAAATCTTCATTATGCACCTAAGTTCATGCTATATGGGAACATGACTAATTGTCCTTCCTGCGTAAGGACTCACTGACAACATGCAGGAAACATGAGAGGAGTTCAGGCTATTTTTCACTAGGTTGGTATCTATGTCACAAAAACCATGAGCAGAATTGATCCTTTGATTTGCTCAGAGCTACATGAGTATGAATTAAAATGACTACTCCATTTGAAAGCATTTGTTACTAGAAAAAGTTATATATCCCAAAATAGAAAAAAATATAAAATGAATAATGAATAGTTTATAAAATTTCTAGGGAAATGCTAATGGAAAATACATGGTATTTTATCATAAAAATCCTAGATGACGGCATTTTATGCCAAACAGAAACGACCATTTGTGTTAAAGACTGAGAAAATGAGGACTTAGTAAGCAACCAGTGCCCAATTTCCTTTTTTCATATGTACTACAAAATTAAATTAAAGACTGACTATATACAACAGCCTAAAACAGGCTTGTAACAGCTGCAGGGCTAAGAAAGTTCTGTATAACTAGTGAAATTTTGACTGCAAAAAAAAAAAAAATGGGCAATGCTGTGGTTAAACCAGAATGTCTTTAGGAGAACCACTATGGTGAAGGAAGTACTACAGGCATAGTATAAAGGATTTCTGAAAATGCAGCTTTTGACAGCAATGTGGATTATACTCTTTACAAAAGATCAGGTGAAACAATTAGTAGCGCAAATTGTACATGAGCATATAATTCTTGAATTTTCCAACATCGATTCGCTGGAAAGTGCCAACAGTGAAGGTCTGAACAGGATAGAATAGTGATTTGTTTTACTAAATGGTTAATGAATCAACAGGAAGTGGTGGTGATACGGGCTCTCTTTCAGTGGGTGTGAAGCTCTTGCAGAAAAAAAATAGCTATAATCCTCAATAACAGCTGTCAGATTTGGGTCAACTTGGTGGTCTGGGGAAATTAAGGCATTGCTTTCTTCTGTTCCCTCTGAAACACAAGGTAGTAGACCAGCTCCTAGCATAATTTAAGAGTTTTATCTAATATTTTCTTTCCAGGGACATTGATGAGGTCACTGAATTCTTCTAATTTTACTATGGCCCATTATAAGGGAACTTTTCATTCTAATATATCTCATATAGATGAGAAGTTTGTTTTAAGGTGATGGGATACATTCTTACACTTTCGGTGGTGTAGATTAGTAACTTTGGAAATTAACAGCTGTTGCATGGTTTCTCCAAGTGGACAGAACAGAACTGAATGACCTGTGTGGGTCGTTACTATTATTTGTTTCTTTATCCCACGCTCCTGCAATTGTACAGATGTTCTGTCAGAGCAAGTGGAATGGGTGGGTGGGTTGGCTGCCGTTCCAGAAACAGCTTGGTTTGTGTTCTTGTAATACCTTTTCATGCAACTATATTCAAGAGGCATTAGACACTTATAGCTTCTAAAGATATTGTATGAAAGACATTTGATACACGTCCTAAGCTTGGAACATGTCTGATCTCACAAACCGAGGCAGCCTTTAAGGGCAGGTCCATTTTCTTGAAGATTGTCCAGATAAGTGTCATAGGTGCCATGGAAGAACTGTCTATTGACAGAAAAAAAGCCTTTTTCCTTAAAAAGAGCACAATTTCCATCCACTTCCATAGATAGCACATATAAATGTATAGATATCATTGGCACATTTTTGGGGGATGTCAGGGAGACTAGCAATGACAAAACGGTGGGTTTTTTTCAGAAGTAGCATTCTCTGTGTGGAAGTGCTGGACTGTGGAAATATCACTACATTTCGATTTTCCAGGCCTCATGTTCTCTCCTCTCAACTTTGAGACTCCATAGGATAAATAACACATCCTAAAGTTGTAGTAGCTTCTGATTCTCCTAAAAATCAGATTTCACAAAATAAGAAGCTCAGATACTGCATTTAAACTCTTCTCTAACTGGAACATGGAGAGAGAACAGGCTGGTCAGCCTCCCAAAACTATACAGATAACTTGTGTATCTTAGAAAACTACTGCTGTTTCAGTGCAGAAGGTTTTTCTTGGTGGGTAGAAGTCAACATTTTCTATGCTACAAGGATACATAAAGAATAGCTAAAGAAGATTATAGTGCATCCTAAGGGGATCTAGTAAAATCACCTACCACACCTTCCATTCCGTATTTTTGGATACACTCCAGTTGTTCTTTGTCCCCAAACCTATAATTATCCATGCTCTTAGCATGAACCCCACAGTCATATGCCAGATGGGTGCTGTGAGATTGGTACCACTTAGGCTAGTTGCATGCCAAGCAACTTCACAGCTTTAATTAACGCTGTAGGCTATATCCACACAGATACTTGCTGGTATGATTAGCGAGAGAAACATTATTAGAAAGGTTAACAAAACTGGTCACAATGCTCATGGCATTATTATTGAGGTGGACAATTGAGAGGACAGATGTCCCAGTCCTACTTATCTTAGACATTGTTAATATGCATTGGCAGTATTTCAAGACCAACCAGCTGTACAAAATTCAGTATATTTGCCCTCTTGTAATATTTCATACTCATAAATATTTATTCCAGTAAATGAATGCTTGGGTTTTACAAACACCTATCATATAGAACAGGTCTTCTTCTACCTGCAGTAGAAGGAAGTGAACTTCTCTTTATTGCAAATTTTTGCTGAAGAACTCACGAGCATAGAGTTTCTCTGAGTCTTACATTCCTTTTATCAGCAGGAGGTCATATGGTTTGCCAATGCCATATTCATGTAAATCCATAAGCCTAAAGGGGGAGATTTACAGAGAAGTCTGTGAAAGCAACTTTGCAAGACTTGCCTGGTTCTGTATCTTATTACCTTCTGCAGGAAATGGGCCAATCCTGCTCATAGTTACTGCAGTATTAAACTAAATAATGGTCTTAATAACACATTGAAATATATTCAGAGCCCTGTGGTGCAAAAGATATTAGATTATTTCAACGACAGGACCATCTGAGTCTCTGGAGAAAAGCAAATGTAATTAAAATTATTTCTACTCCAGAAGTTCACTTCTCATTACAAATGTTACCATGGAGTGTTCCCAATGCAATTTTTATTCAGAGTTAGAGAAAGAGATATTAGCCTTCCTTAAAACTGCATTATCTTGAACAAGATAGCGTATGCATTGCCTTGAGTGAAAGAGGAAAGGAAATTAGATGCAAGATTGTGTCAGATGACTTTCAGTCTTCAAATTTATATGGTCTAGGTAGGAAAATGTATTTGCTGAGGTAGAGATGGAAGACTTAATCAAATGTGACTTCCGAGAGCAATTATATGGTATTAAATGCAGTTATTAAATATTTGTGGAAAACACTGTGTAGGACACAAAGATATATAGACATAAAAAGTGATGAACACTAAATAAAATCCTCAGGTTACTTACCTAACTGAGATTCCTTTATTATGTGGAACCAGGGTCAGCAGCAGCAGGTCATCTAATATGAGTTATCTTCAATTAATTTACATTTAATTTTCTTAATTTCAATGCTCAGAGAAAATGAGAATGAATTAAATAGATTCACAGGGACTGTGAATACAAAATGTATGCTTTTCACTGAGTTCTAACAAAGGATAGAGTTTGCTGACGAAGAAATACGCTTATGCCTTTTACTTGGAAAGGATATTTAGACAACAGTAGGTAGAAGTGCCACTTGAAAATGTAGTTTTACAAACAGTTTTACTCCTCAGCAAATAATACGCGGAGAGTTATTCCTCTGGGTGACAGGAACAAGACCATGTTTTCTCTAAAAGGATACTAGAAAAGGGGATGTTGATAGCAAGGAAAAGCTACAAGGCAATAATTACAAAATAGTTGATACAACTATAACTGAAATAGTTAAAAATACTTTGCCTGTGGGAACTCTGAATAGGCTTGAGGTAGACAGGTGGCTGTCTTTAAAAAACAAACCCAAAACAAAAAAGCCAACTCTGTCATTTCTAGATAAGGCCAACAGGCTTAGATTTTCGATGCATAGCTGGAAAAGTGAACTATATCAAAACAAAGTAAAAATACCATCTATTAATGCAGAGTGATGTCATACAGCTCCTTGATGGCAACTCACTGAGGGACTGGCCACAGTCCAGCAGTAAATGTAAATATAGACATTAGCAAAAAGAATTGCCAGTGGTGATTTAAATTTTCCTGTTCTTCAGCCAATCTTGTCCAGTCAACCCCATCTGCTCTCAAATTCTGCACATCGACCTCTGCATTTCTCAACCTTTGTCATCTCTCTGATGGGATGAGCAAGCAATGTATGCACCCTCCTGTACAACTGCTCAAGGAGGCTCACAGAAATTCTTCCCTCTTTTCCTCTTCTCTCTCATTCTCCAAGCAGCAGATGAAAAGACGCTCTATCACCTCTACTAGCAGAAGCCTCCCACAGATATTACAGCCCAGTAAGTGCTTCACGGTTCTACACTCCTGATATTTCCATCCTCTCCTCCTTTCTGGAGGAAGAAGAGTGTGAATGTGAAAGGACATCTATAAGAAGGGACTTCAGGATGATCCAGGAAACTACAGGTCTGTTAGCTTGACTTCAGTCCCAGGGAAGCTGATGGAGCAGATCATCCTGAGTTCCATTATGCAGCACATGCAGGACAACCAGGTGATCAGGCCCAGCCAGCATGGGTTTGTGAAGGGCAGGTCCTGTTTAAGAGACCTGATCTACTACGACAGGGTCACCCACTGGCTGGATGAAGGAAAGGCTGTGGATGTGATCTACCTTGACTTTAGTTGTTGCCCACAGCATTTTCCTAGAGAAACTGACTGCTCTTGGCTTGGAAGGGCACACGCTTTGCTGGGTGAAAAACTGGTTGGATGACCGAGTCCAGAGAATTGTGGTTAATGGAGTTAAATTCAGGTGGTGGCCGGTCATGAGTGGTGTCCCCCAGGGCTCAGTACTGGGTCCAGTCCTGTTTAACATTTTCATCAATGATTTAGATGAGGTGATAAGAGTGCACCCTTAGTAAGTTTGAAGATGACATGAAACTGGGTGGAAGTGTCAATCTGCTTGGGGGTAGGGAGGCTCTACAGAGGGATCTAGACAGGCTGGATCGCTGGGCCAAGTCCAGTCCCATGAATTTCAATAAGGCCAAATGCCAGGTCCTGCTCTTCGGCCACAACAACCCCCAGCAGCGCTACAGGCTTGGGGAGGAGTGGCTGGAGAGCTGCCAGGCAGAGAGGGACC
>NW_009712671.1:5819-23550 GCF_000703405.1 Apaloderma vittatum
GAACATGGCTGAGGGATCTGGGGCTATTTAGCCTGGAGAAGACTGAGAGAAGACCTTATTTCTCTCTACAACTATCTGAAAGGAGGTTGTAGCGAGGCAGGGGTTGGTCTGTTCTCCCTAGTGGCAAGTGATAGGACAAGGGGCAATGGCCTTAAGTTGTGTCAGGGGACGTTCAGATTGGATATTAGGAAGAATTTCTTTACTGAAAGGGTTGTCAGCCATTGGAACAGGCTGCCCAGGGGGGGGCTTGACTCGCCACCCCTGGAGGTGTTTAAGAGATGGGTAGAAGTTGTGTCAAGGGACATGGTTCAGTGGTGTTGATAGGGCTAGGAAAAGGTTGGACTTGATGATCTTGAAGTTCTTTTCCAGCCAAAACTGTTCTATGACTCTGAGAGCCCTTCACTGTGATTAGGATAAGCTGCTTTCATGAACAAGCAACGTCCTTCAGATAGACTGAAATGGACCTTCAGATGGGGGAAATAAATGTTGTCATGTAGCTTCTTGCAGAGAGACAATTCTCTACTTGCAGGAGGATCAAAGTCTACATTAATTCCATGTTTTACTGTAGTTTTCTAATGGCTGCCATCAGACATATAAATCAGATAATCTACAAGGAGAAGATAGCCCAGTTCCAGTTTTATGTGGTGGAAGACACTCATCTAGCATCTCTTGAAAATGTGCATTTGGTGTTGCCCTGCTGTGGGGTGCATTGATCAGGCATCCCTGGGGAGGGAGGGAAACACAGACCCTTTCCTCCTGGCTGCTCTCCCTCTGTGTGCTTGGCATCAGACTCCTTCTGCCATGCAATTGCTGTAGCCATGTTATGTCAGTACTTTCATGCATCTAGAATAAGCATTGTAAAACCTGGATTCCTCTTCTGTCAAGATGCCCAACATTTTAGCAAAAAGAACACCAGTGCAAATCTTAAATCCATCTGCACCCTTTCTCCAAAGTGTTAGAAAACCTTGTATTCTTGAACATTGGAAAAATACATATTTACAATAGACAACACTAATTTTTCAACAGAGAAGAAGCCCTATTCTGCTCACGCATGAAGCTGGAATGCAGGAAAGAGGCTTGAAGCCCTTTTGCTCATAAAAAAGAATGTGATAGTGCATTCCTGCTCTTAGAGAACCTGCTGCTTTGCATGTAGCTGTTTTATAACAAGGGATAGTCACAGTCTGCAAAACAGCTGGTGAAATGCTGACAGACCTCCTTGTAGAAGAACATCTAAACCTTGCTGCAGAGAGCTCATACTACTTGAACAAGATCTGACGTTGAAGGAGGGTAGAGTCATCACCATTCAGACGAGCTGGCAACAGCAGAAGTAATTGAGCAGGTGATGCACAGCTCATGCCGTTCTAGCTGTGGGAGCCGTACAAACATGGTTTCAAGTATGGCCAAGAGAAAACTACAGAATTGCAGACCCAAATTGCAAGCTTTGGGAAAAGCCAAGGCACAACAGGAACCAGGGTGCTGCTGGTGTCCCATGAAGCCTTCTTTATACGACTTCATGTTCATGTAAGGAAAGGTGAATGCAAACATTGCAAAAAGACAGCGGTGGCATGTTTGGGTGACACATGTCAGTTATTGCTTGGCATTTGGACAGAAGCAACCTCAGATGCCATGAAGACACAACACCACGGACTGTCAATGTTTCTGTTGTGCCATCAGGAAGACAAGAAGTCTATTTCATTAACATTGGATGCAGATTATTTAATTTCTGTAACACAAGACTCTTTACTTGCAATGCTTTAAGAATTGCTCAGTTTATCTGTAGTTTGTTACCTGAAGATGAAATTCCTGAGAGTAGTTGTTTGCATGTAGATGTGACTATGGGTATTATTTATGCACCTGCTAAATTCTCTACCGGAGAAGCAGGTCCAGCACTGCTACAATAAACATGCAAATATATAATGGAGACTGGGCTTCATTACCATCAGATGTCAATGCAGTGCAGAGTCCAGTCGTTTATTATGAGTCACTGATGAAGGAAATTCTGCCAAAGGATTTATTCATAGAGTTAAAATTCAGCTTAATTTGATCCCATGTAACAGAAGTTACTTCAGCTATCATTTACAGCAAGGGATGATCAATCATAGAAACTTGTGTGATATTTTAGGATAAATTGAGTCTTATGAATGACAAAATATGATCTGCAATGATAACAAGGTCATAGAGTACCATATGAGGCCTTTGTGTCCAACAGCCTTCAAGTCTGTAGAGCTAGAAAGAGTATTTGTGAAACTCTGTGATACAAAAATATATTGCAGATTGAATAACACCAAGATACATTGCCTGGGCATAACAGACCTCTCCCAGTATTTCATAGAATCATAGAATGGCCTAGGCTGGAAGGGACCTTAGAGATCATTTTAATCCAGCCTCCCTGTCACCAGGAACGCCACCTCTCGAGCAGATCAGGCAACACATGGGGACCGAACGGGAATCGAACCCGCGTCCTTGGCATTGTTAGCGCCACGCTCAACTGATTACAGGGGGTAACCACTTAAATATTTATTATGTCTATATGAGTTTCCATCAGTACAGACTCACAGAACCATGTGGGCTGGAAGAGACCTCAGGAGGTTTCCACACCAACCTCCTGCTGACATTGAATTCCCTGGGTTGTTCAGGGCCGTGTTGGGCTCCAGCCTCCAAGGCTGGAGCTTGGCAACTCTGTAGGGCATTAGTACTGTCATTCAGAAAAAAGGCTTGTCAGGCTGGCTCTCTCAGAGCTTGCATTGCCCTGCCTGGAGATTTGTTTTCACCTGGCTTAGCTGTGATGGCAATTGCTCTTCTGACCAGGTGGCTACAACTTACTTGCTCTACTTCTGCTTTTCTCAGTGTGGTACAGTACTAATTTTATACAGACAGTTGTAGCAAGTAGTTATGCTGCGTAGAACAAGACATTTATATTTCTAAGATAAGATGCAGTACAAAGAAATACAGGCTTGGCATGACAGCAGAGGAGTTGAGAAGTGAGCATGCAGGATGCTGTGAAGTGGATACAGGTAGGGGATGATAAAGAATGGGGCACAGGAGAGAACTGGAGACCCAATGGCCATAACAGCTCATCCATCATCACTTAAAGAAACACAGACCAGGAGCCGGATAAAACCAGTTTTCGTAGGTTAGAAGACACACACACAAAAAAAAGAACAAGTATATAACATACGTAAAACACATCACATATAGTAAACTTGGTTGTAACATGGACTTGCAGATTAATGAAGAGCAAGATATAAAAATGTGTCAGAAAATATATAAAGACGATACCTTAGGAGATCCTAGACTAAGGAAGAAAAATTCCATCAACATCATAATGCTCCTGGGAAAGGACTCTGGATGCTGATGCATCACCATAACACCTCCACAAGCACCAGACTGAATCCAGGAATCTGAGAACCCAGAGGGACAGTGGAACGATGAGCGTAACACCAGGAAAAGGGGTAGGAACTAGGAAATGTTTTTATATAAATTTTAACTACTGTTACTATTATTACTCTTGCTATTACTACTACTATTACTATTAAATATCTGTATAAAATACTATTTTTTATTATTCTTTTTCTGCAATATTTAAATCTGAGCTGATAGTGATTTTTAGACGACTATACTAAGATTTTAATTGTAAAATCAGTAAATTCTTGACTTTACATAAAAGATGTGTTTTTTCTTTGTCTACAGATAAGATTTTGAATCTAACTGTATGGTCTTTTTGGACAAATGTTTGCATGTTTCTCAGAAATTATATCCATGTCTTTCAACAACTAATCCAAAATCCAGTATTGCTTGCTTGGATGATTTTGTTCTATTTTATTTTATTTTATTTTGTTTTATTTTATTTTATTTTATTTTGTTTTAGTTCTTTATTCTACTCAAAAGGAATACAGAAACACAAGCAGTAGAGGAAGAGACCATCAACTGAGCAGGACAGAAGCTGAACTTTGCCAGATGGCTATTCAGGTGGAGAGAGTAATTTTTCTTATGAATATAATTTTTCCAGCAGGATCAGAATTTAATCTTGACGTTACAAAGAAATAGTTTGCAAGTATCAAAATTTAAAGCTGCCAGAAAAATGACAGGCATACTGTTTATTTCATAGGCTTACTTCCTGCATGTTGTTAGAGAAGCTTAATCCTCATCTCTGCTTGATGTGTAGATCAGCACCACTTCAGAAAATCTCAAGCCTGGGCAAACCTTGCAGAAACCCACAGAAACAGTGAAATCCTGGATCATAAGTAAGACAACATCTACTTTATTTCAACTTGTGCTGCCACAGCTCTGAGTCCTGATGCCTTGGACTATGAAGTCTGTTTGCTTAAGCCCTTTGGGATAACAGTAAGGCCACTATATTTGAAGCAGGAACACTTAATAAAACCAAGAGAGAGTATATTGCTTGTACAAGACTCTTGTACATAAAAATAGAGAAACTACCCTTCAAGCCATAGATGTAAACAGCATACAGATTATTTCCTTCCATGAACGAGAAAGGGATTCAAATGAGCTGAGATATAAAATACCTAATGGGAAGTGAGATAACTTGAATTTACAGACATAAATTCAGATATTCACTGACATAAAAAGCTCATCAGAAACTGAACACAGGACAGCTGTTTCGTCAGTGTTTATTTTCACTAGGTGTCTACACAATGACAAGTAACTGTTGGGAGTACTAGAATGGTTGTTGCAATTATTTGAAAGAGATTCCTTATCACGTCTGGCTCAACAAGTTAAGTGGTTTTCTGGCAACAAGATGGTCTAACTATTCTAAGCACCTTAGTTTGAGATTGCAAATGAATTTTCCCCAAATGCAGTTGTGCAGTGTAAGTTACTCACTTTGTCGTTATTCCATTAAAATGATATGCAAAACATGTGCAATTAACTCATGCTAAACCTCAACTCATTTTCCGAAGAAAAACCTGACAGCTGAGTGTGTATTGGATGTTCTAGTTTGAATTAATATGAAATACTTCATCACTTACAGAGTTCCTAAGAAGATAACAGTGACCAACAGGCTGCGCTGCCAGCCTGATGTACATCGTTCGGCATGGCGTGGTTGACATGACAGCCCATGAACTGCTGCTCTGTTCTCCTCCTGGTAGGAAATGCTCCGGAATAGCACTAATGTCACACGTTGCACCTGCTGCTGTAGCTTACTTTTCTGTCTATTGTTTTCAGCCAGGAAGAAAATCTCAGAGAATCAATATCTGACCACGGATCACAATCCACCATCTTAGGATTTGAACAGCTTCTTAATGAAGAGAAGCACAATGCAAGGGCATCCCTGGAAGCTTACCTTTAGGCAAACCGGAGAACCTGAAACAGGAGAATGGCAGAACAATGTTGAAAGAAACTGTTACCTGAAGGAAAGCAAGAAAATCTTCACTGGAGACTCTGTAAACCCTTTTATGACATAACTGTAAGATCCATGTTAAGATGTGGCTTGCCAAACATTTTTGAAAGATCTATTCAGCCCACAGTCAGTGAAAGACTCTGTGTTCCTGACATGGGGTGAACTTACCACTGGACAGAAGGCCACCACAAAGCAGTGTTGCTACCTTCTTTGGAGGCCTTATTAAAGGAACAACCTTGTACAGGCTCTCAGCAACAGGGTAGATTTAATTCTGAGAAAGTATCATGTATTTCCTGGTTTGTGAGACTTGCAGTTCTTCTCTCATGATGCATTGCCATGTACTGCTTTGCCTTTCTGATACGGTGCCATCAGACAAGAACAGACGCTGTTGTGCCACAGGCGCACCAGCAAGCATCATCCACATGTGGTATGCAGCTTGTGTCTACATTCCACAGCTAGTAAGTATTTCACTTTAAAGGCTTTTTAGCGTAGTTTTGGAACAGGCAGAGTTGAAATACAGAATAAAGGACTTCTTAAAACTTACACTGAGAAGCCTTAAGAATTCACAGAGTACAAACAATAGCAGCCATGGAGGAGCAGTTCAGAGCACAAAGGAAAAATGAAACAGTCTTCTAAGAGAAACTGAAGGAGGCAGATGGCAATTAGGTGTCAGTAAGTTCTCATTAAAAGTGAATGGTTTCCAGACTCAATTAAAATAAAACACTTTAAAAAGATCTTTAAGAGAAGTGGAGAGGGGAAAGGAGAAGCATTAAAACCCTTACAAGGCTGTTGCGTATTACAAAATCTTTTCACTGTTGTTCGGGAAAAGGGTGAAAAAGTCACATTTGGATCTCTACTTCTGTCACATAACTCAGATTTCTGATGCTATAAGCTTGCAAAACAGATGTGTACAAACTAGTAGAAAAGAGGGAATAAAGTGGAAAAATAAAAGCAAAACTAAAAGATTGTGCTTTGTTATTTTCCTGTGTGTCAAAAATAATGAACTCATTACAACTGACATTCTTAAGAATAACCTATGGTAGAACCTTAAGAGAAAGCACAGGTCTCTTACCTGTAAGACACAAAATAAAAGACTACATTTGCCTGTTATCTTGGAGAAATAATGCTGTGGAAGCAATTATGTTCAGAGCACGGTTGCTTACTGCCCTCAGACATCATGCCAGTCATGCCAGCTCAGACTATAATTCCTGAAGTCATGTGGGTTGAACCAATGCCACCGCCGTGGCTGACCGCAGTTCATTCCTGGTCCACACACTCACTCTCAGAACACGTTCCTTGGGACTGAGCGGGTCAGAACTGTGCCTGGGTGCACCGTAACTTCCAGCTGGTGCACGACTGCACTGATGGCATCGCACTGCCCCGGTGCTGGGGATGAGTGTAGCCTCCGGGTCCTCTGAAGTCCATGGGGGGTGGAATGCAGACCCAGGAGGTTGAAGACTACCAGCACCTTCCACACGGTGCTGAGCAGGAGAGGGCTGAGCTGTTTCCCCATCTCTGCTATTCCTGGCAGGCATTTCCTTGCAGCTGGGACAACAAATGGTAAGTACATAACTGCTGGATGTAGCCTCCATCCCAGGGCCTAAGAGGACAATAAGCTCCTGCTGCTCCATAGGAAGCCAGACTGTGATGGAAAAGTCCACCACAAGGACTGTCAGGGATGTCACTGAAAGAATCTCAAAAGACATCAGACCCTTGTGTTTAGACAGCTGAATTGATGCTGGAACATCAATTGACACACAAGTCACAAACACTTTTATGTCTGGGCTTAGGGCATGTTTCAGAGATTCTCCATTGCAATGTGTCAGAGCAGGGCGCTCGGCAAGGCCTTCACCCAGTTTGGTCCAGCTGCATAATGCCTGCAAGGGCACATAAGTAACACATTCAGCCTGCAATGCTGTCTGGCACTGCTGTCTTTTGTAATTTCCATCTTTTTCCATCTTCTCTTCTTTTTCCCAAGGCTCCTCAGCAGCTCAGGCAAAGTCAACTTGCAAAGATGAGCACAGACTAAATTACAACTTATTTTGTGATTATCTTTGAGATAGTAAAATCCAACTTTGCAGTGGAATGAGGTTTTGGGGTTACTGTAAAATGCTGGGTTAAGGAAGTGAAATATCAAGGGATTGTGGGAGGTTTTACAAAAGGGAGTGCCAGCTCAAAAAAGCCTTGGTGAGCTGGGCTTTTTGCTTCTACTGTTGAGTGTCATTGTGAAAAGTGCACTTCCTCATCCAGAAACCAACAGCTCTTACATCCCCATTCCTGCCTGGGAAGCAGGAGTGCCTAAACTGGGCACGTAGCTATATGCTGTTCCCCAAACTGGTCTTTTCTTCTGCTAGGATAGGCAAGTAAGTATCACAAGGCATTATTTGGGTTATTTACTACCCCCAGCAGCCTGTTACCTACCCTTAGCCCTGACAGCAAGACCCATGTACAGCCGCTTCAGCTGGCATGAAAAGAGAAAAATGTTCTCCTAAGCTGTGGATCAACTGAATCATGCTAGATCTTGCAGTTCGATCCTCCCCTTGCTTCTGTCCTAACCTAATCCAAACCAATTCTACTCGGTTTCCTGCAATGATGCTTGTGGGTCGGAGAAAGTAGGAACTGAGGACTTGGCACTCTCAAAGCTTGTCTTAATTTGCAATCATTAGTTTAAGTTGATATACCTGAATGACTTCATTTGTGCTTAGCTTAGTTTTAGCAAGTGCTGGCATTCAGGAAACACCACTCCAGCTACTGGAGTGATTTGATTAGCAGTGCTGAGTGATTAGATTAGCAGAGTGGCTGGACAGAACCGTTAATTACTTACTGTCATTCCAGCTGATGTATCCCCACTGCACCAGCAGCTCAAGCTACACATTTGCATGGATAAAACCTGTGCACGCTTACATCCCGTTGTTTATTTGTAATTCACAACCTTGCCTTCTCTCAGTGCTTCCAGTCCCTTGGCTTACATGGTGGAGTTCTGTACTAGCTCTGTTGACACGCGGAAAAGACTCTACAACTCGAGAAGTTATAAAGTAGGTATGTTTTAATAAGCGCGTTGGTGCACGGGGGATCTCGCCTCCAAAGATGTGCACACCTGAACAATGCAGTTACCTTGGTTTATGCAGTGAAAGTTACATATTCATGAGACGCCTATACATATTCATGAGCTATCCCGAAAAAGGCACTCAGTTCCAGTGGTTGGCTGCTCCTCCTCTTGACACTTGTGCAGTGCCTCCTGGTGGTCTTGGGCAGGGGTCTTCAGGGATGAAGGCCATATGTCTTCCTCATGATGAACTTTTTACCTTAGTCCCAAAACTAGTTGTTCTCAGCACATTTCATAAGGTATCTTGTCCTCAAATTTCACAAGGGGCTTCGTCACCAGATGGTCCTTGTTAGATACCCTTATCATTAGTGTTCTTGTCAATTATTTTTGTTTTATGTTCTTTTACAACTTGTGGTAAACAACTCCCCCTATCTTGTGTACAATAGGCCTCTGACTAACTGCCACCTAACGACCCTGAGAGATTGCTTTTTCTTCTCCTATCATTTCTCCTTCACAGCTCACCGGATGCTACTCTCCCCATCACTGTTGTCAGCCTGTATTGGAGATCATCATACAGTGCTGAAAATGTCAGCAAGAGAAATTATTGGTTCTTTTTTGTAACTCCTGCAGATATCTATTTCAGATTCGCCGGGTAATGCTCTTTCTGGAGTGGTGTTTCTTGGCATACAACAGTGCCTCATTGCAGAAATACGACAGTTTTGTGATGTTGTTGCAGATAACAGTAGTTTTCACTGCTGCTTAAGCTCTCCTGAGTTCCAATCATGGCCAAAAAAAAGCTTTCTGGGAAACCCTAGTTTTAAAGCTGAGTCTCCAGAGAAGCATGTTCCCACTTGCTATTGTGACCATTTCCTTTCAAGGACAAATGAAAATAAAGCAGGTAGGCAGTGAGAGTAGGATTTCTCTTTGTAAACGTAGTCCCCTATGAGTTGCATGTTTAAGCCTCATGGGTCACTGGGGCTACTGTTGCTGTCAGAAGAGACAATGACAAGCAGCTTCAACAAAATGCTGCTTTTCCTCCCTTTGGTGACTTCTAGGAAATGTAGTCTCATTGCATGCTTGATGCTTTGATAGATAAGTGAGATGAATCCTACCCTTCCTGCTTCCTGCCAAGAGGAAGCAGACCTATGCTGCTGCTCCTTCACCAAGAAATAGCAGACGTTATGTCTTCCCATATGGAGCAGCAACTCCAAATTCTCGTGCTTGGAATACATGTGGAATTCCCTTTCTGTTAAAAAACAAAACAAAAGAGCCTGCTCAGAAATAAGTGGAAGACTTTTAGGAGTGTGGAATAGGTGTTCTTTCCTTGATGGCAGCGACAATTTAACATTCTGTTGGAACATTATAAATTCCCTTGTCCCTCCGCATAGTAAAACCATGCAAAGTACAAATGGAAAACATAAAGTAACACTGTATGAATGATCTCAAAATACAACACTGATGAAGAAAAGTAGCACAAGAAAGTGGATAGAACTGTGATGCTTTGCATTGCAGATAACAGTTGATTTTTGCATAGTAAAAGCATCAAATCCTTCAATACTGGACCTACACCTCCTCTGCACTGGGAATTTCACTATATGTGAGGTGTGAGGCAATGAAAAATCAGGGTCATAATATCCCACTGAGTTTGTGAGTCATCTTATTGCAATGAAATAAGAGCACTTTAGAAAGTACAAGCCATCTGTGATGTTAAATGCAGTTATCTGATTTGCCTCACTAAATGCTCACAAATCACTGCCAACCACTTGAATTTTTCAACACTGCTCTGAGTCATTTATAAGCAGGTAAAGGTCATTGTGCTACGACATTATCAGCTCTGATCATTATCAAGTTATTATTATCCACAATAACACAACTCCTTCCATCCAAAGCCAGTGCATAAAAGAATTTTTAAGAAAGAGACATGTCAGTGTTTTTTAACTCTGACCTTCAGAGGATCACACTAGGTATGTTATTACACTGAAGTCTACCCTGTATTGATTATTACTTATAGCTTCATTCTACTGGCACTGAGGTAAGTGACAAATATTACTGTTGTTAAAGGTCAGATCCCAAGCTCTGTGTTCCAGATTCTCCATGACTGGAGCTTCTGAACATTGGGATTTCCCCAGGTAGGTCCTTTTATCTGTTTGCCCAGTAATTTTGCTCAAGTGTGACAGAGACACTGTGACTGTACAAATTAAATGCTCTGGTTGTAAGTGCACCATGCTCAGGATGCAGTGGCCCTACTCTGCCTAGACAGATCATGTTCCAGACAGGCTCTGTAGAGATTCACATATCCCACACTCCACAGGTTCATGTATTTCTCTCTGTGGAGATGCAGAAGAGCTATGATAATGCCACCTAAAGCTTTGTTTCTCACAGGTTACTTACACCTGTAACAAAACCTACAAATATGAATTTAAAATCTATTTTGCATAAGTGTAAATGTTTGCACCTGCCCATCGCTTGTGTGTTATCCAAATCTGAGCATGCTGAGGCTCCATGCACCAGTCGATATCTAATATATGAGTGCAGCACAGGAGTGGTTTGAACGCTCAGCCAGCAAAAACACTGTAGAATTACCAAAATAAAGATCTTACATAAGCAGAACTAACTTAGCTCCACAGCAGACTGGGCCGAGGATCCTCAAACAGCAGAGAAGAAAATCGCTATAACCAGGAGGAATACAGAGGCACTGTCCAGGCATGAAGAGATGGTTTTAGGAAAGCCAAAACTTGCCTGGAGATGTATCTGGTGAGGGACCTGAGGGGCAACAAGAAGAACTTGTACATTTATGTCAATAGGAAGACTAGGGAAAACATGGTCCTGCTGCTGACTGGGGCAAAGGAAATGGAAAAAGCCAAGGTACTCAATTCTGCCTTCATTTCATCTTTACTGGTAAGACCAGCCTTCTGGAATCCTGAAGGCCAGTGGGAAAGTCTGAAGCAAGGAAGACATACCCTGGTGGATAAGGATCAGGACATGGAACCTTCAAACAAACTGTACATATATAAACACACAAGACCTCATGGGTTGCACCTAACAAGTACTGAGGGAGTTAGATGACACCATTGCAAGATGATTCTCAATTGCCTTTGAAAGCTCATGGTAATTTGGGAGGCTTCCTGGTGACTGGAACCGAGCATATGTCACTCTTACCTTCACAAAGGGCAAGGAAGATCTGGACAACTACAGGTGAGTCAGTCTCACCTTGATTCCTGTGAAGGTGATGGAGCAACTAATTCTGGAAATGCTTTGCCACGTTTAGGGTAGGAATGCCACCGGAACAGAATCTATGGTCAAAATGGATTTACAGAGTAGAAATTGAGTCTGACTAACCTGATAGTCTTCTATGATGAAATGACTGGCTGTCAACACCGTCTTAGAAAAACTGATGAAGTACAGACTAGGTAAATACTTGGTGAGATTGACTGAAAACTGACTGAAATGCTGGGCTCAAAGCATTGTGATCAGCAGCACAAAGTCCATTTGGAAGTCAGACTGTAGTGGTATACCCGAGGAGTCAGTACTGGGGCCTACATTGTTCCGTCATCTTCATTAATGATCTACTGGGATGATGGGACAGTGTGCACCCTCAGCAAGTGTGTTGATAAAACAAAACTGGGAGAAGTGGCTGATATATTGGACAGCTGGCTGCCATTCAGAGGAACCTGGACGGGCTAGTGAACATGCACATACTTGAGTGTGTCTACGGAAGGGCCATGAAGATGATTAAGGGATCGGAGTATCTATCATACAAGCAGAGGCTGAGAGCTGGGCCTGTTCAGCCTGTAGAAAAAATGACTTGGGGGGATCTCATCAATGTGTATAAACATCTGATGGAGGGAGTAACGAAGATGAAGATAGACGCTTCTCAGCAGCACCCAGTGAAAAGAAATGAGGCAACAGTCACGAACTTAAATACAGGAAATTCCATTTAGATAGAAAAAGAAACTGTGGAGTGATCAAACATTGGGACAAGTTGCCCAGAGAGGCTGTGGAGTCCCCACCTTTGGCAATATTCAAACCTGACTAGACATGACCGCGAGCAACCTGCTCCAGTTGCCCCTGCTCTGAGCAGAGGGTTGGACTAGACAGTCCCTAGAGCTGCCTTCCAGCCTCAGTGACTCTGTGATTCTGTGACTGTGAGTTGCTGAGAGTGTTGAATTGTTCCAGTTCACATCAAGTTGTGGTTCAGTAAATAATAGCAGAAGTCAGTATTGTTTAAACAAGTTACCCGACTTGTTTGCCAACTGGTCACACGGACCTGCCATGGCAGACTGTTTCTCTAGCTCTGTTTACATACACATCCTCCATTAGGTATGGTTCTTTCATTTTCTATGAGGAATGCCTATGCTGTAAGGCTCGGTGCTCCACACTCTACAACCAAGAGCAAGGAGGGTACTCAATATTTTACTTTTCTCTGCAGAAAAAGGACCCTAGCATTTTTCAGGAAAGCATAAATCTCATTGACTGCTCCCAGACCTCCAGTGCAAATTTATCCAAAGCTATCACTGAAACAGCCAAGGTCTGCGTTGGTGACACTACCCTCACTTGCTTGTTCCCACCTCATACTCCTCAGTTCCTTGTGCTGCCATCAGTTTTTGGGCAGTGACCAGTGAATGAAAGTAGATAACTGATGAGGCTAATGCTCAACGGGCTTTGTGCTGGGGTAGCTTTCAGTGAAAAGGAAGGCTGTCTGAGGCTAATGATAGCAGTAAAGAGCAGGAAGGTAAAACATTGCTTTAGATAGCAGTGCTAGCCCAAGGCAGCTGAAAGAATTCAGAAAATCATAGGATGATTCAGGGTGGAAGGGACCTCAGGAGGTCTCTAACTCCTTAGCAGGGTCAGGGGTGAGATCTGAGCAGGTTGCTCATGGCTTTATCCAGCTGGGGCTTGGAAATCAGTAAGGGTGACTACAAAACTGCTCTGAGCAACCAACCTGCTCCAGTACATGGCTGTTCACCTGGTGAATAAAGCTTTCCTTATACTCAGCCTGAACTGGTCTTTTTTCAATCTATGCCTGATTTCTCCCAACCTCTCACCATGCATCAGTGTGAAGAGCCTGACTCAAAAAGCTGTCATTCAAGGCAGCCACAGCTGTGGTGTATACAGGCAGCTCCACTGCTGGTTTTGGATTGTTCTCCCGGGAAAGTTGTCATTAACTTGCTGCAGGACGAAAATGTGTGGCATGTTTTCACATTTGCATAAAATTTCTTTTTAGTTTACCATAGAGCAATGAATGAAATAAATAAGTCATCATCTCGTTGGATGATGACCAAAGTTAGTACACTCTCTGTGCAGGACTGAAGACATAGGTGTTACTGGAGAGTGCGATTAACCTCGCGGTTACAACACGTTAGAAGTTTGTGTACACCGCTGTCAGCCTCAGACATGTACAGATCATATTAACCCAGCTGCTTCCTTTCCCAGCTTTTCCACGCATGGAACAAATCGTAACAAATTCCATGGATCTTCTGAGTACTTTACACTCAAATTTCATTTTTTTCCTTGCAACTCAGAGAAAAGGACATTGTCTCTTTAAGAATAAGACTTTTTATTAAAAAAAATAATTATTGAAAAGACAAAATTATAGAAAACACCAGAAATTGCAACAGTGCTGATAAAATACACCTTGGAGACACCCTATGATGTTTTCTGAGTCAACTACAGACACCCAGATGCACTTTCTTAAGTATTATGGATTATCAACAAAAATATATTTGATGATAAGAGAATACAGGTGTGTAAGACAAACCATCCTGAAACTATATTTCAGCAATAGTATAGACAAAGAATGTTAATTATGCAATTACATTACTACATGACTAAAACCTACTTTTCAGTGCCTTAATGACACTGTTATAGTTGTATTACATATGTTTTAAACACTCTTATGCTATTTTTGGGCAGGCTACAGCCTCACTGCCTAGTAGCTCTTCTGAAGTCATTCTCAGACCTCAGAAAACTGCTTCTGAATATTAGTGTTTACACTTGAACACAGAGCATACCTTTGTTCATTTCGTGATGGTAAGACTGGAAGCACACAAGCACAAGAATCTGCTTCCATGGGTCAGAAAGTGGGATTTACACCTAAGCTTGGTTTCTTCTCTCCGTATATGCTTAACTGAATGATAGAGCACCTTTTCCTTTTAAAATCAAACCCCTGCAGAACATTAATAACATAAAGTTTGATATTGAAACAAAAACCAGTAATGCACTCAGCATTTTCTCCACATGCCTTTCAGGTATTTGTGTGAGACTCAGCAGGTCTTCTCAGGAAATGCCACTTCCTACAGCAAAAAAAGAGAATGCACAGAAGCACCCCACCCTCCTCCTCCCAGTCCAGATCTGGCACCAGTATCCCTCAGGCTGTTTATCCAGCCACGTGGCTGGCTCTGACAAAGAGAGGGAAATTGGATAAGAATTGTCTACTTAGCGCTTCCACACCTGAATTCCCAGCTACCTCCTACATTTGTAGTGTCCATGAAATTTCTGCTGAAACTTCCTTGTTTTTCACTCCCAAACGAGTGCAGCTCACAGTCTAGGTGTGTGCTGAGAGTGTCCCTTAACCACTGTACAGCCTCTACCTCTTCCTCTTCCAGCTCTCAGTACTGGCAGAAGTACTGAAGTGGAAAACCCCACTTAGTCCCCATCAATATCAGATCTGTATAGTCCTATGTCTGTTTTTACCACACCTTTCCCCAATGCACTAACTGTTGGCTACCTTAGAAAAAAGCACCTATTTCCGTGTTCTCTTTCCCAGCAATGCCTGAGTCCAGATAATGAGTTGTTAGGCAGGTGGAATGGTTCTGTGATATGGCTATTTCTGTCATTCTTGAGTTTGATGACAAATTTTGAATGGCTTTAATTTCACCAGCAGAGTTCAGGCCCATTCAGCTAAGCGAATGACAGCCCAAAATGTTCAGTCACGGCTGTGATGCTGTTCACTGTCAGTGACACTTGGTGACTGACTTGAGGTCAATGACTTTCAAATGTTTCATCAACTGTTCCTGAAAGATGGCTCTGTGTGTGTGTTTGGGCACCCAAAACAATTAATCACATTCGAAAACCCCTGGGTGCGGCAGAAGTATCTTGCTAACAAGATCATCAGATGAAGATGAGCAAGAATTTCACTCTTTTACAGAAAGGATTTAAGAGCAAAAGGCATGGTTAAAGCTTAAAGACTGTTGAATTCTGTAAAGTGAAAGGGGAATTAAAAGGGAAAAATGATGATGGATGATAGTGTAGGGTACAAGCCTAACATCTTGTTTAGATTGCCAAACTCTTCTAGCAGAGCAATGTTGTTGATGGATATACTTGCATCTGCTGTTAGCTGGCAGAAGTCCTGCCTAGAAAAAATTTGAATGGCTATGGAGCCTCTGGTCAGTACTGCTTGTTTCATCTGGTGAGCTAAAGCAAAGTCCACAGCAAATTGACTTTGGCTGTGACAAACCAAGTTTGCTGCACTTCTTTTAAAAGAAAGTTTAGAAGAAAGCTGCCTGGAGAGAGGCAAGGTAAAAAGAGAAGCAAGAAAGCAAGGAAGCGTGATGAGATAGCTCTTTCTGAGCAGAGAAAGCTGGTCGTTTTCTACTCTATAATTTAGCAGGATGTTTTTAGAAAGTCAGCTTGCTCTCACTGATGTTTTTGAAAGCTCTTTACCATAGATTAATTGAATCAATTTACAGCCTCTTTTCTCTAGTGAGTCATATACATTAAATTACAAATTGCCTAGCTTTGACCAGAATTCAAGACGTTTCTGATGTTCTTAGATACTGTTTAACACTAGATTTCATCAGCTATCATGTAACATTAGGTCTCAAACACTACACCTTTTAACATCTGTCATGCCCCATTTGCCATCTAGTTACGGACATAATTTTGCTGTTCTTCAACAGGCAGAAAATCACAATTAAAAACTACATGGCTGTTTAAAGGTCTTACTAAAACTGTGCTCACTGGGGATGTCCTCAGGGCCCACTGCTGGAATGTGGTTACCTGTCAGAAATTCAGCATGCTAACAGGGACAAGACCTCAGCTCTCCATGTCCATGTCTATTGAACTCCGAGCCTTGATTTATTCAAGAACAAACTGCTGAAGGTTGTATGTCTTTACATATATTCAAAAACTGTGAAACCTAGGAACATCCTGTTTTCTTGACATTAAGTACGTATCACCCATTTCTCCCAGCGTATGGGATCAAGTGTGTGTATCGCACTTGGGAGTACCAGCATATCCTCTCAGTTATTCTTTCTTCTAATGCACGGAGAGCATTTCTACCACATTGCAGACACGTGAAAGACAAGACTGCTGCTCCAGGAAGCTTGTATCTTGACTCAAATACAACACAAAGGCTAATAGATCAAATGTATATGAGAGCAAAGAACAAGTGAGGTCTTCAGGGCAAAGTTGGTAAGATGCAGCTTCAGGAAAGAGTTGGGCCTTAACGCCATTCTGCACAGGCTCTGTTTTTCCTTCATAAAATAAACGATGAATACACGCTTTTATTTTAACTTTTTTAGATACTTCAAGAATGTCTGAATTGCTGGGGTTTATGAAGACCTTATTCATTTGAACATTGTATGTTCTTCCACTCCAATTTCAACTCACAGAGGTTTGTTTTACAAAAATACCCTGTCATGAATAACAATAGCTGCAATAGCCACTGCTAACAAATAAAAATGAACATGTGAAAATGTTTTCACACTCTCTCTGTATTTGCCCTTGTATACTCAGTCCCTATGCTGTTGTCCTCTTGATTTTAGTCATGACTAATTTTCATGAGTGAAGGAACTCATGGACCCTCTCTGGGTCGGCTGAAACAAACAAACAAACAAGGGTATTTTTGACAGAGAAAACTCCTCAAAACCTTTTTGATATCTCAAAATGAAACTGAAAAGGATACAAAACCACGGCTGTTTTTCAGACAGCTAACATTCCAAGGCAGATCTCGAGGGTGCCGGGCGGTTTGGTGTATGATTTGTGAGGACCTGAAGTAAAGGCTCTGCTTACAGCATCCCTAACCTCCTTCATCTTCTGGATTTTTTGGATATCCAGAGCTGGACAGCATAAAAACGGTGAATGCAGAAAGCCTGAGGGCCTCACTTCAGCGCCAGGGAAGCTCCCGATGCTCTCCGTGTGCCCCTCTCCTTCCCTGCGCAAAACCTCCTCCGGCCGCGCTGGGACGGGGCCAGTACAGGCAGGGCACCTCCGTCCGCTGGAGCCCTCGGGCTGGAAGCCGCACTGACGGAAGAATCCCCCTGCACCTGCGAAGTGACGTGTTCTGCCGGCAGGGGACCTGCTCGGCCCCTTCTGCCCACGCTCCG